>NW_027881106.1:0-13076 GCF_054177405.1 Leptonychotes weddellii | reverse complement strand
TCCCGGAGTTTGAGTGCTAAAATTTCCCAACCCAGGTCAGGGAAACTATCCTGAGCATTGTGAAATTTTATAGAAGAAAGCAAGAGTTGTCCGAGTCATAGAATCCATGTGTGCCCTCTGCCCCCAAGCCTCCGAGGTGGGCTGGGTTGTCCCTGCTCCCCAGAGGCCACCATCGGGGCCAAGGCAGCAGGTGAGAAAACCAAAAGCTTGTTGGGCTCCTTCTGCCTCCAGGGGCCTCAACCGAGCAGTCTCTCTGCCTTTTACTAAAAACCACCTCATACCAAGCCCTGTGCTGGGTGCTTGGAACACAGGACTCTGGCTCACCCATTTCTATGAAGCGACCTCGATCTCCTTTTGTGGCCAAAGGAAACTCAGCCAAAGGTTAAGTAACTAGTCCAAGGCCCCGAGGTCCCTGTGACCCACTTAGGCCCCCTGTCTCCTAACCGAGAACTGGCCCACCACCCCCAGATGCCCGGTGAGGGATCTGGGCTCCCCAGAGCTGGAAAGGGCAGCTCTCTGGACCTCTCTCTCGGTCATCCCCACGAGGCCTGTCAGGTTCCAGGCCATCCGTGTGGGCCATGGGAGTTCTCTGTAGGAGGAGCAAGTCCAAGTCTGGCTCACTGCCGTGGGCCCAGGTGCCTAGCAGGGACCTGGCACACAAGTAGGTGTGGAAGTCCACACAGCCTGCTTGCCTGCGCAATGGAAGGCATGCCATCGCCTCGTTCAACCAAAGGGGACCAGCCTCCTTGCAGGACAGGCAAGTTCAGGGCCCACCTGTCTAGCTGCTGAGAAGCCCCGCCAGGCCCCAGGCCCTCAGCCAGAGGCAGAAGCCCTCCTAGTAGGAGGCCCTACAAAGCGCCAGTGGGAACAAAGGAGACCCCAGGAAGCCAAGACCCCAGGCTGAGCCGATCCCGGCTATCTGGGGCTCCTTCCTCAGGGCCCAAGGCCCGGCTCAGCTCTGAGGTACCTGAGAAGAGAACAGCTTCGGCGGCCTTCTCTTCAGAGGCCGCTGTTGACGGTTCCAGTGCTACGCCCACAAGACCCAGCCTTCAGCCCTGGTGTCCCCCCACTGCCCCGCCCCTCACGGCAGTAGCTCCCCTCTGCGACCCGCTTGAGCTCAGTGGTCTGGGGATCAGAGACAACTTCTCTGTTCTCTTCGCAGCGCCCCCCCCCCCACAACCCCCGGACCCTGAGTGGGAGGAGCCCAGTGCTGGGGAGCGGGGAGGGAGGTATTGTGGGGAAATTCAAGCTGTGGCCCTGTAAACAGCCGCAGGCCGCACCCCCTCTGCCTCCTCAGCCTTCAGGGAGGCTCTGAGATCAACGCTCATCCTCCCGGGAGCAGAGGCAAGGGCAGAGAGGGCAGGCCCTGCAGGGGGAGGACGCCCGGAAGGGCTGGGCGTCTCCAGGCGGTCACCCAGCGCCTCGGGCTCCCCCACCCCCTCGGCCACACCCCTCCACTTCCCATGTTAGTGCTTCTACGGGCGCTGGTGGGTTTGCAGGAGCAGGGCTAAGCAAGTGAGTGCTAGGGGCAGCTAGGTTACCGGGGCAGGAAAAGGCTTTACTTACAACGAAGCTGCACTGTGGGGGAGAGGAGACAAGGAAAGAGCCAGGAGTTACTGCCAGGCTGGGGGACGCCCTGAAAGCAGGCCACCCTCCTGGCCATGCCAGCATCAGCTTGGGGCCCCGCAGCCTCTCATCAGCGCTCCCCCCCCACCTCCTCCCATCTTACCAGCCCCCATCCCCAGCGAGCACAGCGTCCACGTGTGTCCCTCACCCTAACTACTCAAGGCCCCGGAGGGGGCGTGGGGAGCGTGGGGACAGACGTCACGGCAGCGGCCAGCTACGCCATTTCTACTGCTTCCCAGCTCAGCGCCCGAGGCCCAGGCGTCACGCTGAGCCGGCCGAACCTCTAAGCCGCAGTGCGGAGCCCAAGGAGCCAGGACAGTCCTCAAATGTTGAGGCAGCCCGGGGCCATAGAGGATGGAGCTGGCCCTTGACCAGGGCCAGGTCACAGCTGCCTTGGCCTAGATCCACGCTACTCCCAGCAGCCGAGGGGACAGGCAGGACAGCTCTAGCCAAGCTTGGCCAGGGGTACGGGCTCCCTCACCTTAGGGTCCACGCGCAGGGGAGTGTTGCGCTTGATGAAGGATTTCATGACACTGCTGCGGGACGCCGAGGTCGGGGTCATGAGCATCTGGTTCCTCTGCACGGTGTGCAGGAAGGTCCGGAGGGGCCGCACCACCTGTGGATGAGGACCACGGTAAGGACTCAGGCGCGGGGCAGGGCCCCGAGGGAGGGCAGATGCCCACTCACCTTGCTGGCCGGACAGGGCGGGGAAGGGGTCTTGCTCCTGGGGGCTTGCAGCTCCTCATCCTCCAGCTGCTGCCCCTCGTCCAGCTCACTCACGGCCTGCCTGTAGCTGCGCTTCCTCCTGCCGCAGCAGGGCGAAAGCCGCGTCACAGGGCTGAGCCCAGGGCCCGCCCCGGGGCGCCAGCCCCGCCCCATAAAAGGTCACCCTATGAACAAAAGTGGGCGCAGCATAGGGCTCCAGACTAAAAAGCACTGGTGAGGTGGGGTCTCCCTGACCACCCCTCTGCTGCCCAGAGGAAGGGAAGTGACCCGTCCTAGGTCACACAGCCAGGACGATGCAGAGGACGGGGTCTAGGATCTGGTCACCCACTCCCAGACCAGGTTTGTCTCATAGCAGTGAACCAGCTCCTTCAGTCAGCCAGAGTACTAGGGCCCACCCCTGTCAAGAGGAAGCGGAGGCCCCGACCACAATGCCCACCCTCCCCGAAAAAGGACTCAAGGTTCAGGCCCCTCTGGGCCCCTCACAAGAGTTGCCTGCACGGCCCTGCCCAGATGCAAACCTGACACTCTGGGGTGGCTCCCTGGGGCCATCTGCTTCGTCAGTCTTGGGCTCTGTGAAGACAGCGATTTTGGTGAGGCGGCAGGGACAGCTTGGAGGGGCCAGCCACCCCACCCCCCCTCACTCCCAGCAGCAGCCGTGGCAGGGGCAAGGCTCCCTTCCTGGCAGACCCCAGGGTGGTCAGTGGCAGAAGCCATCAGCCTCAGCACCGACTGGCCTTGAGAAATCTGGGAACATCCGGAGCCTAGCATGCTATGCCCAGCCCGTGGACCCCTCACCCCCATGCCTGGCGCCTGTGACAAGAACGGCAGGACAATGCTACTGAGGTGACCCCAACCATGGCTTGTCTACCTCTTAACACTGAGACCCCGGGGGGTGAGTACCTTTCAGGAGCAGAAGCCTATGGAAACTGCAAACTCTAACAGACCCTTCAGCCAGCTTCGAAACCCCACTCCTCCAGGCCTATCAGCTGGGGGTCGGCATGATAGGAGGAGGGAAGGGCTCCCATGCAGGGTCCCCACGTGGGGTGTGGGGTCAGGACATTTTGTTTCACTGCTCAGGGAAAGCACCAATCTCCCCCTCCCGTTTAACACTCTCCTCCAAGGGGACCTCGCAGCTCGCCCGTGGGCTACGGGGCTGGTGTGGCCCTTGTCCCTGACCCCCTTTGAACATGAACCGGGGAAGCCATGTTCAAAGACCTCACAGCTATCGTGCTCTTCCCGCTGAGAAGACGTGAGCCAGGCCCTGGGACGCCCCTGGCAGCCAGGGGGGTGCCAGAGCCCACAGCTCTCCTGTCTTCTTCACATAGGCAGACCCACAAAGGTGAGAAGTGAAGCGGTGGCAGAGACATAACAAGGCCAGGTGTTCACACCCCAGCGCAGAGCTCCTCCCACTGCCCCCAGGAGAGGGGCTCAAGTCTCTGATCTGGCACATTCGCAGTCAATGCCCCAACTCAGGCCCCCCGCCCTCCCCCAGCTTCACACACCGACCAGCCATGGCCATTCACATGGTGCTCGGCAGCAGCTCCAGCCCAAAGCTGGGCGATGAACCCTGCGGACCCAAAGGGGATCGACCACCCCTGGGTGTCATTTACCTCTGGCCAACAGCCCAGGATACGGGCTTCCCTCTCCCCAGACAGGAAGTCAGGCCAAGGCCGCCAAGGCCACCAAAGCCAGCACAGCCCTGGTCTCTGTCCACGGCCGGGCAGAAAGACTCACCTTGCTGCCCTTCAGAGGGCGTTTCCTGGCCACCAGCCACAGGCCGCGAGCCAGGTGTGCTAATGGTGATCTTGGTGGCACTGCGGGGCACGTTCTTGGGGGCCTGGGGGGAGGAACCAAGGCGCTGGGGTCTCACCCGGGACTCCCAGGCCCTTGAGACCTCCTCTCCCTGGCCCGCTCGCCTTACCTCTGGCTCAGCCGCCTCCACAGGCTCAGCCTTCTCGCTGGGCTTCTGCTCAGGGCTGAAAGCGGACCAAGAGGCATGTGGGACCCGTTCAGCCGGCCTGAGTCCTCCTCACAGGAGCCCCTCCCCCACCCATCAGACACCCTGGCCTGGGTCACAAACCCACAGTGCCAGGCAGGCCAGGACGGCAGCCAGAGCCAGGGGCCTGATTCGGGATGTCAGCCCATTTCCCGGCTGCACCCCAACCCCGCATGCCCCGATGAGCCACTGTCTCTTGTCTCTGGTGAGGCCGGCTCTCGATTCACCGAAGGGCCAGCAGGCCCTGTGGATTTGACGACCCATGGAGCCCACACCCCAGGGTAAGCCTTAGGAGACTCACGGCCAGGCCAGGGCTGACATCTGTGTTATCTGCTGCCTGGTTAGAATGGGGTGAGGCTGCAGCAGTTGGCGGTCCCCACCAGGAGGGAAAGCTCGGGCACAGGAAATGCTTCCAGGCCTGGGGCTCACCTGCACAGAATCCATGTGCCCTGCCCAGCCCGGGAAAGGTCCCCAAGTCCTGGAACTGAACTCACCCAACTTTCTGGGGCACCTCCACATTCAGGAGCCTCTCCAGGTAACTGTGACCTGTGGGAAAAACAAACGAACGAATGATGCCTCAGAAACTGGCCAGGTGCCGCTCCAAAAGGCCCAGGTGCTGGTTGGGGCTTGGCCACTCTTCACCTGCAGCCGGACCCTCTCCACCTCAGAGACCTCCCTTCACTAGACCCAGGCCCTCTCCACTCAGAGACCCTTCTCACTAACCACAGACCCTCTCCACCTGAGACCCCTCCCTTCACTAGACCCAGGCCCTCTCCACCCCAGAGACCCCTCCCTTCACTGGGTAGAGAGGCCCTAAGTACATTCTCTCTGCTCCTAACACCCTCAGTAGAGCTGTTGGTTTTACATCTCCCACTACTCCCTAGCTGGCAACCTGCCCATCTGAGGGCACGTCTTGGCTCCTTCACCGGGCTGGGAGTGCCTTGGGAATGTCTAATTCCAGGCCCCCAACATGCAGCATGGGGCCCAACACAAAGCAGCTTATTCATTCAACAATTATTCTTTGAGGGCCTACTATGTACCAGGCCCTGGGGACCCAATGGTGAGCAAAACAGACAAAGCCACAATCTGGTCTATATAACCGTCAAATAATCCTGTGAAAGACATGTGGTATGTGTGACGACAGGAAAGAGCAGAGGATTTTGAAAGACTGTAAGGCGGACAGGAACTGAGCTGGTCTAGGGGCTGAAACGTGAAGGACAAGAAGGTCACAAAGGGGCAGGGTTGGCAGGGAGAAGGATGTCCAGGCCAGTGGTTCCCAGAGCATACGCTCAGACTCCTGCAAGTCAAGTGCCCAAGACCCTTCCAGGTGGGATCTGTGGAGTCCTGTTTCCATGGCAACACTAAAACATAATTTTCCCTTTTCGCTGTGCTGGGATTTGCCCTGAAAGTTCAAAAGCAACGCCAGGAGAGACGGCTGGAAGCCGAGGGCCAGACGGAGGTCATGAAGCCAACTGTACGTCACGCTCAGCACAGAGATGTCCAGTTTCACTTAAGAATGTCCTCGATGAAGGAGTAAAAACTATGAATTTTACCAAATCTAAACTTAAGTACATATCTTCCAAATCCTCTGTATGGTAGGGTGGAAAGTTTGCGGAGCGCCCTCTGCTGCACACCCATGTCTCTGGAAAGCGCCCATGTTTGAGTACCCAGCTCAACTAGCCACTCTCTCTCATGGAACTATTTTTAATTGAAAAGGCAACTGGCAAACCATGGCTATTCAATCTTGGATAGGTGGCAGACATTTTCTTAAAAAAATGAAGTGAGTCTGTCACTTAATATAAAACAATAAATAATATTTGTTGCCAATAGTTAAAAAAATGAGGCCCCCGCAAAAGAGGCCAAAAACAGAATTTTGAAAAATATGTACACACTACCATGAGCTTCATAGCTTCCCAATACCTAAAGATTTTTCTGATGAGATCAGAAGACAAATGTGCTCCTTTTAAAAAAACGGATGATGAAGGGTGTCGACATTTGGAAGAGGCACATAACTCAGTAACATGGTACTTTCCAAATGATCAACGCACGAGGCTACAAAATCACACATGGCTAAAAGTTCCATTCACAGTGACAGACAGACCAAGGTGGGATCAAGGATGGTTTCCGATTCCACACTGCACTGAGCCTCTAAGAAGCCACGCACAGATTATCTGAAAAAAAAAAAAATGAGTGTGCGCAATTATCTGGGAAGTCTTTTAAAGTACTCCTCTCTTTTCCAACTACGTATCTGTGTGAGGCCAACTTTTCTTCATATGCTTTAACCCAAACAACATAAGGCAACAGATGGAGTACAGAATCCAGCTGCCTTCCTTAGAGTCACACATTCAAAAGATCTGCAAGATGTAGAAGTGTGCCAGTCTCCTCATTACAGTTTTGTTTTGGAAAAGAGTTATTTTATTCAAAAAAAAACAAAAACAAAAAGCTAACATTAATAAGTAATGGGCTTGGTTTTTTTATATCAAAGTATTAAATAATATTCTTAATCTTTAATATCACAGGAATTAATTTGACTACAGAGAATAAAATATTAAATAAAATGAAACATTTTAAATCCCTCAGTTTTAGTTTCTAATACTGTAACTATCAATGGACAGAACCCTCATAAGCTGAAGCTCTTTGGGGCCCTCCATAATTTTTAAGACTGGAAGCAGGTGCTTAGACTGAAAGTTGAGAGCTGCTGGTCTAGGCGGAAGGAACAGCATCTGCGAAGGCCGTGAGGCAGGAAAGGGCAGGCTTTTCTGAGGTGAAGCTGAGAGGCAGCCGGGGTGAGGCCAGGCAGTGCCCATGGGCGAAGGGAAGGCGGGAAGAAGAACAAAGGGCTGGAGCAGCAAACTGTGAAGCACAGAGAGAAGAGCAGCAGGACGCTGCTTCTGGGGGTGTAGCGGGGCCTGGGGCAGAGCCCGCTTACAGTCACGGGTGGGGCCTGCTCCCTCCTGCGGGGGGCCAGTAGCCAGAGTGGCTCCCCTCGTCTCCCATCCCAGCTCAGTCGGTGCTCGCTGGGGGAGCAGAGGGATGAGGAGAGGCCACGTGACAGCACAACTCTTCCACCAGCACAAGGACTCCTCTGGAATGTTAAGGGCCATCTCCACACCATTCGGGCCTCAGGCCTGGTGTGGTGGCAGGGAGATGGCGACAGTCCTGGCAGAGGGACGGATGGGCTGTTCCCCAATGCAGAGGTGGCTGGGGGACCCCAAGGAGGAGCCTGGCCCAAAGAGTAGGACCCTCCAAACACCCCGAAGCAGCTTCCACCTAACCACGTCGGAGCCCACTTGCCTGCCAACTGCTGTACCATTTCTTTGCCCAGTGGCTCCCTCTGGCCAACATGCACCAGGCCAGGAGCGCAGGGGATGAATGCCCCCCGCCCGGCAGCCCCTTGCCTCAATGCTCCACCTGACTTCCAGGGCCCCCCCCGAAGCACCAGGCCCCTTCACTGGCAGGCCTTCCCTGTGTCACTTCCCCACGACCCCGCTGCAGGTGTTTCTTGCACCTCCAAAATTAACAAGTTGCACTCAAATCCTGACATCAAGGCTGCTTCTGGGGAAACCCAAACTAAGACACCCACCCCACCCCTCCCCCCCCCCACTCCAAGTTGCCTGGCCAGCCAAGCCCCAGAGCCTGGGCGTCAGAAAGGCCTCCAGGAAGCCTCTCTCCCTCACTGTTCCATACCCTTGCAGCCCAATTCAGTTCAGGGTAAGCCTGGCCACACCCAGACTGAGCTTCAGGAACACAGGCCTTGGGTCTTATGGTTTAAGACTGACTGAGCTGGTACCCTACCCTAGCATTAAGATGGGGTCCACGTTCAAGGCAGGTGTTACCACCATTTAACGGATGCGAAAACTGAGGTCCTGAGAAGGGTGTGCCCAAGGTCACCAAGGCTCCACGTTTTACTCTCTCCCTCCTTTCCCTCTTCCTTCCACCTCAAGGTGGACGAGCCCTGCGCTCAGAGCGAGACAGACTTGTCTGGAGTCTCTCCCCTACCCTCCCTCTGGAGCTCCAGGCTCACCTGCTCCATCAGACCCCTTCCAAGGATCAGAGTCAAGCCTGAGGTAACCATCAAGGCAAGTCAGACATATCTCAGCCATTCTGCGAATCCAAAAATGGACAGTGTGCCAGGCGCCCGGACTGCATGTCCTTAGGCCCCATGACCTGGAGCAAGTCCTGCCCAAGTCCTTCCCCAGGTGGGGAAGAGACCTGGCAAGGTGAGGTGCCTTTACCTGCCGGACTGAACCCCATTCCGGGGCTCTCCACAAAGCCTCCTCAGCAAGCAGCCCGCCATCCCAGAAAGGCTGAAACATGGAGCTCAAGACCGTTTCCCAATTTTATAGATTTGGTGGCCACCATAAGCTTCAAGTTCCTCCTCTATAAAGTAGGGGAATTCTAACAGTGTTGGTGCAAGGGCCAAATGAGAACCTAGTGTTTCATATATCTGGAAGCGCCAGGCAGAAGTTGACCCCAATTTTAAGACACATTCACTTAAAACCTGGCCCTTCTTCTCCATCAGTCCACTGCTTTGCCGTCCTCTGGCTGGACCCTGGCAGCAGCCTCTTTCCTGGTCTCCCTGCCTCCTTCGCTCCCTTCCTTTTGGCCATTTTTCACACAGTGCCAGAGACCTTTCAACAACCATCAAGGGACCACACACTCCGCATCAGTGGGGTCAAGCCCAAGCCCCTTGTGTGGCATATGAGCCCAAGACACCCCATTACTTGCCATGCTATTCCTCTGGGTCTTCATTCAGGCTGTTCCCTGTCAGGGATACCTTTCCCCACATTTTTTCCCTGGGCATCCTTCAAAACCTTCCCATCTCAGACCCCACCTCCTCCAGGCAGCCAGCCCTGATGCTTACAGCTGCCTATCCTCCTCTGTAGCTCATAACAGACAGCTGCTCCCACCAAAACAAAGGTCCGCTGAGCTGGGACCAGATGATGGTAAGAATGGCTAATGTCAGAGGCACCTGAGTGGTGCAGTCGGTTAAGCCGACTCTTGGTTTTGGCTCAGGTCGGGATGTGCCCCGCATGGGGCACATCCATACTCAGCACAGAATCTGCTGAAGACTCTCTCTCCTTCTCTCTCAGCCCCTCCCCACTGCGCACACTCTCTCTCAAATAAATAAATAAATCTTAAAATAAAAACACGGCTAACGTTAACAGGTGAGGCCCATGAAGAAGTTTCCGTAACCTGCTCAAGGTCACAGGGCCGGTAAATGGCTGAGTTCTCTGTCCCTCCAGAACGCGCCTACTGCCGTGAGCATCCCCATCTCTCCCCCTCAGTATCTCCAGACCAGCAGTTGCGCTACCAGGAGGCGGCCTACAAACGTGGTCAGTCTACGTGAGCCTCTGTGGGAAGAAAGTGGAACACGCTGGCCCTGGGTAAAAGATCTGGGTTTGAGCCTCAACATGGTCATTACTCACAGGGACACTGTGGCCAACCTCCCCGGACCTCAGTTTCCTCATTTGTAAAATAAGAGGGTTGGACTAGATTTGCGCTCTCTAGTATGGTAGCCACTAGTTTAAATCTAAATTAAGTAAAATGTAATAAAACTAAAAATTCAGCTCCTCAACCAGCCGCTTTCTGAGGGCTCAACAGCCACACGGGGCTGGCAGTGGCTACGGTAGGGCTTAGCACCGAGAGGGAACATTCACACCGCTGCGGAAAGTTCTAGGGACAGCTCCTTGCTCGATGGCTCCCCAGAGCTCCTCTGGCTGAGGAGGAGGGCCAAGGACCCTCCACGGTGCCCCCACCTGCTGCTGAGCCCCACCCCCGACTCACAGATGATGCGGGCAGAGGCAGCCGGCTCTACAGAGGCTTTCTTGCCAATCCTTCTGCTTGACCTGCGGACAGGTTTCTCCTGTTTGGCCACCAGGGAGTACTTCTGGGCCAGCGAGGGCTGGTGGCCAGGGGAGGACGGCGCAATCAGGCTGCGCCGCACTGACTGCGGGTCCACGCGGGTACCCGTGGGCGTGGAGCAGTTATCCGGCAGGATGGGAGCCAGCACCCGCTCCTGCCATGGGGAGGCCGGAGAGCCCGACAGGTCCTGCGGGCCTGGGGAAGCCTGCGCGATCCTGAGCTTGGAGGCCGACCGGCTTGCTCCGACCCCTTGGCTCTTGGGGTCCTGGGGTGTGGCCATCAGGGAGCTCACGGTAACAGATTCCAGTCTCCCAGCCTCTGGCTTCTTGGGGGTTGATTCCTCCTCCGATATCAAGATGCTGTGGGAGGCGGGAGCTGTGGCTGGAGGGGACGGAGCCAGAGAGGGAGCCTGGGCGGACTCGAGCCGGCCGAGGTGCTGCTCGGCACTCTGGCGCTCGCTGACGCTGATCTTCACCACGGGCACCAGCTGGCTCTCGGCCAGGCTGTTTTCAAGCTTCGTGGTCAGTGCTGTGGGGGACTCAGGGCTGGATGAAGGGGCAGCGAATGCCACGGTGGCCGCCGCAGCTGCGGCCGCGGCGCGGGTCATCCGCCGCAGGACAGAGCCGTTCTCCCCCACCACCGTGGCCAGCTTCTCCACCTTGTCCTTGCTGCGCAGATGCCGGGAGCTCAGCTGGCTGCTCCGGGTTTTTCTGCGGGACAACCTACCGGAGGCAACGGAGCAGAAGCTGAGACAACCCAACAAGGCAAGGGGCACCCCAAAATCGAGCAGGGGCACTAATCTTCCCAGGAGCCACTAGCTTGCATGGAGGATGAATCAGAGGGCTTGGAGGTGGAAGACCAAGGCTCTAGTCCAGGCTTGGCCAACCCTCAGCCGAGACCCCTGGCTGCTCCTCCCTGAGCCTCAGCCTCCTTACCTAGAAAGTGAGGTAACGCCAGACCTCACAGAACTGTTGGGAAGATTAAATTCATACAAGCCTCCCGCTGACTGAGATCCCACTGCGCCAAGCATCTTGCTGGAGGCTCTATTCATGCTGTCACTTAATCCACAAGATGGCCCTGAGAGGCAGGGACCATCCTCCTCACCTTAGAGCAAACTGAGGCTCAAAGGTGGAAAATTAACCCAAGGACACCCAGCCGAGAAGGGGCAGAGCTAGGGTGTGTGAGCTAGGGACTACCTGACCCCAAGACCCAGCCTCTTTCCCCCCAATACTCTGCAACCCACGGTCATTTTCATGGGCATTATCAAACGCAGCAACAGGGGGAGCCCTGGTCCATACCTCTGGTTCCTTTCACCCAAGCAGTAGGTTGGATTCTCTTTCTTCTCCCATGTCTGGAAATCCTTCCCATTCTCCAAGGCCCAGAACACACACACACACACACAAACACGCGCGCACGTACGCGACACATACACACTCTGCAGTCCATGGTCTTGGGGTCTTGGGTCATGCTTTATTTCCCTGGGACATCTTACCCCTCAGCACGGCCCACATGGTATCCACCACTACTCCTGCTAAGCCTCTGCTCCCCATGAACACCTGCGAATCAACGTCTCCTGGCGGGCACCAAGCCTCCACAGAGCCCATCTGCCCAGCTGACCGTCCTCCCACCTTTTCCGGATGGGGTCTCTGTTTTCATCCTGAACATGAGAAACCCGTCTCTTCTTCCGTCGGTTCTTCTGAGAAGGTGTTTTGGGCATCAGCTCAGGCTCCTTGCTGAATTCTCTGTTTGGTACAAGGAGAGTGATGTTCGAAGCTGCCCCCCCGAAATGTCAGCCCACTCCCCCGACCCAGCTGGCCCCACCCCTTTCCTGGCAGTGACAGGTCAAGCTGGGATGACCCGCACCAAGCTCTTGTAGGCCATGTGCAAGGCCCCCGCCCGGCATTCAAGGCTTCCTCCCAGAGACACAGAGCAGAGCAAGGCTACCAGGCAAGCCTCTGCAGCCCCATCCTGAGGGTCAGCTCAGCACCACCTCCCCTTCTTCCCAGTATCCTAGGGCAGCCCCCAGCACAGCGGGCACTCTGGAGGAACCCCTGGCAGCCTGTCTTGCGGGTCAGGTAGGGATGTAGGCTGCTATGCCCCCAAGGCACCTCCTGCCAACATGCTCCCCGCCTTTACCTGGTGAACATGCGCTCGGCCTCCTCCTCGATCTCTTCGAGCCACACCAAGTCTTTATTGTCCACATTGCAGATAAACTCCATGAGCTTCTGGTCACACAGCTCCAGCAGGTGAATGGGCCCTGGGGCTGTCGACCCCATGGTGGCTCTGTCTGGTGAAAGCAGACGAGGGACACAAGGGTTCAGGCTTAGGGGCCGGGACCTCCTCCTGGGGAAGAGCCTGCTAGGGCACAGCGCCCATGCCCAGCCACAACGGCCCAGTGCCTGAATCAGAGCCCCTTCCTGCTCACAACCACCCCGACAGGTGCAAAGTCCCAAACGCCAATCCACTAACCTCATTTTTGCAAAAAGAAGGGCCCACCCTTCTTGCTCTTCAAACACCTTCCCAATCGACCCCCCTACCCACAGCCCACTGTCCCCTTAAGTCCACACTTCCCAGCCAATTCCGGTAGCAACAGTCCTTACAAATGGCCTTTTCTGGGGCTTAAAACGACAAGACATGGCCACCGCTTTCCTGGATCAGCACAGGACCCCTCTCTACCTGCCCAGTCACAGGCCTGTGGGCTCTCCTCTTACTACCTGTGGGCGAGCAACGGCTAGACACACCCACCCCGAGCTACACACAAGTTGACCCCCGGCATCAGGCCAAAGAACATCAGCTCCAACTGCTTCTTCAAAAGGCCAGTGAACAGACAGTTCTGCATTCCAAAGGAGTTGGTAAAGAAGTA
>NW_027881105.1:0-246 GCF_054177405.1 Leptonychotes weddellii | reverse complement strand
TGTGGATGGAACTAGAGGGGATTATGCTAAGTGAAATAAGTCAGTCAAAGAAAGACAAATACCATATGATTTCACTCACATGTGGAATTTAAGAAACGAAACAGATGAACATAGGGGAAGGGAAGGAAAATCAAATAAGAGGAAAACAGAGAGGGAGGCAAACCATAAGAAACTCTTAACTATAGGGAACAAACTGAGGGTTGCTGGAGGGGAGGTGGGTTTAGGGATGGGGTAACTGGGTGATGG
>NW_027881104.1:0-246 GCF_054177405.1 Leptonychotes weddellii | reverse complement strand
AGAGAGAGTACGCCACTTGGAGAGGGGTGGGGCAGAGGGAGAGGGAAAAGCAGGCTTCTCCTGAGCAAGGTGCCTGATGCGGGTTGATCCCAGGACTCCAGGATCATGACCTGAGCCCAAGGCAGACACTTAACCGACTGAGCCACCCAGGCGCCCTACTGTGTTATTTTTGATACAAAACGAGATACAGTCTGGGGTGGGTGTGTGTGTGTGTGTGTGTGTGTGTGTGTGTGTGTGTGTGTGTGT
>NW_027881103.1:0-246 GCF_054177405.1 Leptonychotes weddellii | reverse complement strand
GCAGCTGCATCAATTACAATCCCACCAACAGTGTTCACAGGTTCCCTTTTCTGCACATCCTCTCCAATACTTGCTATTTCCTGTCTTTTTGATAATAGTCATTCCAGCAGATATGAAGTATACTCATTGTGGTTTTGATTTGCATTTTCCTAATAATTAGTGATGTTAAGAATCTTCATTCAACGTTGAAGTCATTGCATATTTGAGTGACTGAGCTTTGAATAATTTTGTTGAAGTATCACACGG
>NW_027881102.1:0-246 GCF_054177405.1 Leptonychotes weddellii | reverse complement strand
TTCCATCACCTTTACACACCTGTGTCCATTGTCTTCTGCTCTTTTCGCTTAACTTTATGTGAATTCTTTCATGTTGTTTCCTCTTGTCGGTGTTCTGTTATTGTTGATATCAAGGTTTCAAGTTTTTGCGTTCTAAGTAACACTGCAGTGATCAATTTTGTTTACAGTGCCCTTCACACACACCTCCCTCTTTGGATTATTTCTGCAAAATAAATTTCCAAACACTGGGTGAATGAGCCAAAACAC
>NW_027881101.1:0-246 GCF_054177405.1 Leptonychotes weddellii | reverse complement strand
TGTTTTCTCTGATAGGCCATATTCTAATCTTCTGTCTCATGAACTGATTTTTTTTTTTTTTTTTTACTCCAGTAGAAAAACTAGAAAATATAGGTAAGCAAAAATGAAGAGAAAACATTCTATATTGTTACCACCCAGGGATAAGTAATATAAATATTTTTGGTCTTCAGACTTATTAAAGCTCTATATATTCACTGTACAGTAACCTAATTGTTTCCCCAGTTACTATAATGTGGACATCTTTCC
>NW_027881100.1:0-246 GCF_054177405.1 Leptonychotes weddellii | reverse complement strand
CCAAGGGCAGGAAAAGATTCTCTTCAAGCTTCCTCCCATTTTCCCCTCCAGTTACTGTGATTATATGTTTTATATAAATCTTGGGGTTGCCGTATTATAATAATAAGTACTCATCTCTGAGGACCCTGGATGTTTGAATAAACCAAGAAAGGGAGGTAAATTTTGATATCAAGTTATCCCAGAAAATCAGGAAACTAATGGAGAACTATAAGCATAGAGACCTATTACTCTGGCACCCTGGACTTG
>NW_027881099.1:0-246 GCF_054177405.1 Leptonychotes weddellii | reverse complement strand
TGAGAAAAGACAAACCTAGATCACTATGTACATCCAAAGAAGATGAGTATTTAAGAAATATAAAAACACTGAGGTTTTGCACATCTCAAAAAATATATAATACAAAACAAGACCAAGGACAAAGACAAAAAGGAAAAGGTGGGACCTTCAAGAAACAAAAGTTTGGTGACGAACATACACTTGAAGAAGAATTTCTCCAGAAACCAGTATAAATATTTGGGAAGCAAACAGTAGTTCTTCACACTC
>NW_027881098.1:0-246 GCF_054177405.1 Leptonychotes weddellii | reverse complement strand
TATTAATTAGGTCAAGTTTGTTAATCATCCACATCGTACCTATTTCTTTTTTTTTTTTTTTTAAAGATTTTATTTATTTATTTGAGAGAGAGAATGAGAGAGAGAGAGAGCATGAGAGGGGAAGGGTCAGAGGGAGAAGCAGACTCCCTGCCAAGCAGAGAGCCCGACGCGGGACTCGATCCCGGGACTCCAGGATCATAACCTGAGCCGAAGGCAGTCGCTTAACCAACTGAGCCACCCAGGCGC
>NW_027881097.1:0-246 GCF_054177405.1 Leptonychotes weddellii | reverse complement strand
GTTGCTCTCATTCTTTGAGGTGTTGAAGTAATAGTATGGCTTCTTCCTCTCCTTCCAAGTTCAGGACCAGATGGGAGGCAGATACAGGAATCAGGCAGATGGAGGTCAAACATCAGCTTTATTGCTGGTGTACCAAGCTGGAAATGGTGTCTTAGATCTGCACCCATGTTTGCCAGGTGGGCTTCTGGATCTTCCACCCGAGCTCTGACCCTGAGATGACTCACTTCTGGCCAGAGGGAAATGCCT
>NW_027881096.1:0-246 GCF_054177405.1 Leptonychotes weddellii | reverse complement strand
TGCATGTGCTCTTGCTCGCTCTCTCTCCCCCTCTCTCACATACACATACACACACACACACACACAAACACACACACCTCTGTGTCTAGCCAGGCTGGTCTTATGCTGAAAAATGTCACCTTTGAGGGTTAGTTTGTCTATTTCCAAATTTCTGTTGTTAGAAACAAATATTCCTGAAGTTGTTTTTTAGCCCTCAACACCTGGGGTGGGACAGGGGAGATAATGTTCGAATGCTTTCCAGCAGTG
>NW_027881095.1:0-1684 GCF_054177405.1 Leptonychotes weddellii | reverse complement strand
CTGGGTGGCTCAGTTGGTTAAGCGACTGCCTTCGGCTCAGGTCATGATCCTGGAGTCCCTGGATCGAGTCCCGCATCGGGCTCCCTGCTCGGCAGGGAGTCTGCTTCTCCCTCTGACCCTCCTCCCTCTCATGCTCTCTGTCTCTCATTCTCTCTGTCTCAAATAAATAAATAAAATCTTTAAAAAAAAAAAAAAAAAAGATGAGGGCTGGCTGCCATGATGTGATTAAACCCTTAGAACTTTCAGTCCCATTTTCCTGACCTCTGGGGAAGGGGAGGGGCTGGAGATGGAGTTCAATCGCCAACGGCCAATGATGTCATCAATCATTCCTGTGCAGTGAAGCCTCCAGAAGAACTCAAATGGACAGGTTCAGAGAGCTTCTGGGCCAGTGAATGTGCAGAGGTTCAGGGAGAATGGCACACTGGGAGAGGAACCGGAAGCTCCATGCCCCTGTCTGCACCCCCTGCCCTGTGCATCTCTTCCATCTGGCTGTTCCCTGTATCCTTTCGTAATAAACCAGTGATCTCGTGAGTCAAATGTTTCTCTGATTTTTGTGAGCCGCTCTAGCAAATTAATCAAAAGCAGGTAGGGGGTTTGTTGGGACCTCCAGTCTATAGCTGATCTACACCAATCAGAAGCAGAAGTGACAACCTGAACTTGTGACTGACATCTGGAGGGGGAGGGGCAGTCTTGTGGGACTGAGCCCTTCACCTGTGGGATCTGATGCCGTCCCACGGAAGATAGTGTCTGATGGCGTTAGATGCTTGGTGGTGTGGGAAAAAACACACATGGACACTGGTGTCAGAATGAGGCAAAGCTCTGAAACTGTTAGAGAAAAAGATAATGCAAGAGGGCTTGACTACCTTCATTTTGACCTCAAATTTCTCTCTATATTTTTTTAAGTAGGCGCCACACCTTGCACAGGGCTTGAACTCACCACCCTGAGATCAAGACCTGAGCCAAAATCAAGAGTCGGAGGCTTAACTGACTAAGCCACCCCAGCGCTCCTTGACCTCAAACTTTCTAATTGATTAAGTTTTTCTTTCTAGCTTATCCCTTAACTCAGGCAAAAGACCCTGTGCACAAAGCATCCCAGGAAGGGAACTGAAACTACCTGCTGAAGCAACAAGGACTGCCCCACGTCCGGAAGACCCGGAGGGACTAAGCCCAAGACAATGACCCGCCTGACTTCCCCGCGCCCCTGCGTGTACCCACTGACCATTGTCCCTCGCTTTCCTTATATAATTCTGGAAGTATCATCAGCACTTGGGAGACAGTCTTGGAAACACCAGTCCGTGGTTTTCCCGGTGTTGGCCTCACAGAAATAAATTCCTTTCTCGTTTCACCACCACTCATGTCTCTGCCTTTGGATTTTGTCAGTGGCGAGTGGCTGAACTTAATCTGGCTGGGCGCCCCCCGCCCCCAGAGCCCGATGGTCTTGCGCCCCTGCACCCCGGTTACAATCAGGGTAAATCTCTGTTACTTGGGGGGCGCCTGGGTGGCTCAGTCGTTAAGCGTCTACCTTCGGCTCAGGTCATGGTCCCAGGGTCCTGGGATCGAGCCCCGCATTGGGCTCCCTGCTCCGCGGGAAGCCTGCTTCTCCCTCTCCCACTCCCCCTGCTTGTGTTCCCTCTCTCGCTGTGTCTCTCTCTGTCAAATAAATAAAATCTTTAAAAAAAAAAAA
>NW_027881094.1:0-246 GCF_054177405.1 Leptonychotes weddellii | reverse complement strand
TATAGTCCATTGCAACTCCATATAGTTGTTTTCTTTTAAAGTCCAAATATAGGCTACCTGTTACTGACCTGACCTTGGTGGTGGTATTTGTGTTCCATGAAGATCTCTGCAAATAGGATATGGAGAATTTTGTTTGTAAGTCTAGGTTGGACCATGACAAGCTGAATGTTTCTAGGAGTCTTCCCTGTAAGAGATAGCTTATGATGGTCCTTACCCACTCCCACATTTGAATGAAAATAAGATAAG
>NW_027881093.1:0-246 GCF_054177405.1 Leptonychotes weddellii | reverse complement strand
GTTTCTTCACCTTCTTCAAATCTTTGCTCAATTATTTCCCTCTTTTTTTTTAATTTTTTTTTTTTTAAGATTTTATTTATTTGCGAGAGAGAGAATGAGAGACAGAGAGCATGAGAGGGAGGAGGGTCAGAGGGAGAAGCAGACTCCCTGCTGAGCAGGGAGCCCGATGTGGGACTCGATCCCGGGACTCCAGGATCATGACCTGAGCCGAAGGCAGTCGCTTAACCAACTGAGCCACCCAGGCGC
>NW_027881092.1:0-246 GCF_054177405.1 Leptonychotes weddellii | reverse complement strand
TACTTATTTTGAGCTAATGTTTATATGTGGTATGAGGTAAGGGTCCGGTTTCATTTCTCTGCACATGGATAACCAATTGTCTCCCAATGTAATGTTGTCGACCCTTGTCAAAATTCAGTGGACCATAGGTGAAGGGGTTTAATTCTGGGCTCTCAGTTAAATCCCACTGATCTGTATGCATACCTTTTTTTAAAAAAAAATTTTATTTAAAAAATTTTGTAATTTAAATTCATTTAATTAACATAT
>NW_027881091.1:0-246 GCF_054177405.1 Leptonychotes weddellii | reverse complement strand
TTATTATATAAAATAAATATATAAATAAAATATATAAATAAAAAAGGCTCCGGGCTCAGTGCCAAGTCTGCTCGAGATTCTCTCTCCCTCTCCCTCCCCCTCTTCCCCTCTGCATGCACTCTTTCTCTCTAATAAATAAATCTTTAAAAATAGATTATTTTTATTACGGAAAACATTGAGATAATAATAATAGTGTATAATAATATTAATAATAGTTATTGAGGGACTATTAAATGACAGGCTTTA
>NW_027881090.1:0-246 GCF_054177405.1 Leptonychotes weddellii | reverse complement strand
CCCAGTTAGGATTATTAAACCTTGATACCTTTCTGCCTTTCCATATGTTGGGTTTCCCAGTTAGGATTATTAAACCTTGATACCTTTCTGCCTTCCCATACATTGGATTTCCCAGTTAGAGCAAGACTGTGCTTCCCACCTATCTTGCCAGTCCTTTCTTGAAAACTCTTGGTGAAGCCTGCATCGTTGTCATATTCCCATTTGTGTATGTCCTACAGTAGCATTCCTGCTAAAGCAGTGTTAACT
>NW_027881089.1:0-246 GCF_054177405.1 Leptonychotes weddellii | reverse complement strand
TTGAAGATCAAATTGGCTTTATTCAACAATTCATGAATTAGGCAGCTTCCCATCTAAGAACTAGACAGGTGCTTCAAGGAGTTGTACAAAATGGAAGGTTTTTATAGGCAGAAGGAGGGTGGGGCAGGGAAGTTATGAGCAAAAGAAAAAGAAGGGTTGTGTCAGGTTGGTTCATCTTCTTTTGAAAGAAGGGATGACAAGGGTCATATCATGCTGATAACCTCACTGGTGCAGATCAGGAAAGTA
>NW_027881088.1:0-246 GCF_054177405.1 Leptonychotes weddellii | reverse complement strand
GCGGCCGACGGAGGCCCCTCCCCCGCCGTCTATCCTCCCGAATATCACCTCGGATTCACTTCTCCGCACGTCCTACCTTCCAGAAAGTGGTCGCTTTTCTGATGAGAGAGTTGTTGCTATTCTTTTCT
The DNA here is from genome assembly GCF_054177405.1 of Leptonychotes weddellii. Taxonomy (NCBI): domain Eukaryota; kingdom Metazoa; phylum Chordata; class Mammalia; order Carnivora; family Phocidae; genus Leptonychotes; species Leptonychotes weddellii. Next base: position 118 of record NW_027881088.1, on the reverse strand, counting down.
TCGATCTCCTGTTGAGTTTGTAGGTGTTCAGAATGGTTTGATCTCTATCCAGCTGAATTCCTGAGAGGAGACGAAATCCAGGTCTCCTACTCCTCCGCCATCTTGCTCCCCCCCCCCG
>NW_027881087.1:0-246 GCF_054177405.1 Leptonychotes weddellii | reverse complement strand
CAGGACACCGGACACAAAGCATCACATGGACAGGACAGCTTTGCTCGTTGCTCCTTCCCAGCGGCGTCACTACGATTTACCCATTTCGCTGTGCCCCACCTTACGGGGTCCTTCTGGAGACAGCCGGAGCTGTCCATACAACCCTGGCATCAGGCTCCTGGGCGACGTCCAGCTGAGAGACCAGGCGAGCCACACCTCCCCTCGGTCCTCAGTTTCGCATCTGTAGAAGGGGGACAAAGAGGACCT
>NW_027881086.1:0-246 GCF_054177405.1 Leptonychotes weddellii | reverse complement strand
GGGTATTAAGGAGGGCATGTACTGCATGGAGCACTGGGTGTTATACAAAAACAATGGATGGTAGATCACTACATCAAAAACTAATGATGTATTGTATGGTGACTAACATAACATAATAAAATTAAAAAAACAAAAACAAAAACAGATACTCAGTTGCTTCCACAGCATTTGCTGAAAAGATAATTCTTCTGTCACTGCATGACTTTTTCACCTTCGTCAAAAATCAGCTGGCTGGACTGGCGTGGG
>NW_027881085.1:0-246 GCF_054177405.1 Leptonychotes weddellii | reverse complement strand
TGGTGTATATTACAGGTTCTGCTCCTCAGGACTGTGCCATTTGCACGAGTACCAGCAATGTATGGGACAGTGGGTTTCCTCAGCCTCACTCATGCACTGCGATGTCCAACTTTGAATTTCTGCCAACCAACGAAAGATTTATATAAGTTTCACATGGTTGCACTTAGGCTAATTCTCATACCAGCATTTCCCTCAGAGTATCCTCAGACTCTTTTTTTTTTTTTAAGTTTTTTTTTTTAAAGATTT
>NW_027881084.1:0-1684 GCF_054177405.1 Leptonychotes weddellii | reverse complement strand
TCCCATTGTTTTTTTCTGGTGGGGGGCACTGGAATTTTGTAAACTTCTGCTTAATTCACTCATTAGATTTTCTGAATAATAGTTATCTAAATATTGAGAGTGTTGATTTTTTTTCTATCATGTGATTATTAAACAATTTCCACTGTGTGGAAAATGGTGCTATATATATGAATACGTGTGTGTGTGTTTGTGGATGTATACCTATGTTTGTGTATATATATTTTTTGTTTGCTTGCTTTTCTTTCTGATGCTAAAGATTTTAAGCAAGTCCTTACTGTGGTGTGACCGCGGCTATCATTTTTGCCAGAGGCAGCTCAGATCGCTGGCAAAAAAGCGTGTGAGAGAATGAAAGATGTCATCAGAAGAGGGGTGGACCGGCAGGTCGACGAGGGCATGTTTGAAAGGGCTCAAGAAAGGATGCAGCACCAATTTCAGCAACTGAAGGTACACTGCATCCATAGTCTGGGCCCCTTGGGGGAGCCAAAGAAGCGGGTACAGAAGATGGGAGAAGTAGTAGTCACTGGGGCCCATGTAGAGCCGATGCCTTCTGCAGAGGGGGCCCAGCCCATGGCCATGGCCAGGAGAGAAGGCCAACTGTCACTGGGCATTGTCCCTTCACTGCCCCCGCATGCTGGTGTCGGGGTCTCTATGGGGCTGTGACTTCAGGAATGCAGCCCCTCCGCCTCTCTCTCACGTCTTTCCTCTTTACTGGGTCATCAGTAGAACCACTGTGATAGCCAGATGGGGGTCCTAAGCTCTTGACATACATTAGCTCATTTAACTCCCCCAGTAAGCCTGTGAGGTAGGGACTATTGTTGTTCTCATTTTACAGATAAGAAAACTGAGGCAGAGAGAGAGGTGTAGCAACAGGCCCCAGAGCTACGAAGTTGCAGCGCTAGGATTTGGGACTAGATAACCTGGCTCCAGGGTCTCCAACAATAGCATAATCTCTAGACAGAATTTTCTTTTTTTAATGAGGGAAATGTCTAGTCTACATAAAATATCAATCAATAAATAAATGCCAGTAAACTATTATAGGTCAGTCAGTTATGACACCTAGCAGAGATTTATGTTGGATTCTGTTTATCTCAGAAAACAGTTCCTAACAATTTCCTTGAACCTAAAGCATCTGTCAAGGACCCTTGGGCCATCTTGTCTCAGTTCTGGGTCTCTTTCCACACCACCACCCTCCCAAGTAATAAAAATTCTTTGTTTTAGTCCAAGACACTGTTGGTCCCTCCTGGCCACATGTGTTCCCAAATTCTTCTGCCTCGGTTGGGACTTAGTTGACCCTCTTCTAAGCAGCTAAGGAACCTGGCTAGTTTTTTCCATTCACCTCTGAACCAACCTACTTCCTGAAATGTTTCCAATCTGCTTCTGCTCAGCCCTGTGCCTCCATCCCCGCCCCACTGCAATTTTGGAAAATACCTTTCTCCACAATATGAAGCATATAATTTCTCTTGAAATAGGCTAAGAGGCATCTCGTTTGTAAACCCCCTTTCCAGCTCCTTCTCGTTTTGGCGGTCCCATTGTTTTTTTCTGGTGGGGGGCACTGGAATTTTGTAAACTTCTGCTTAATTCACTCATTAGATTTTCTGAATAATAGTTATCTAAATATTGAGAGTGTTGATTTTTTTTCTATCATGTGATTATTAAACAATTTCCACTGTGTGGAAAATGGTGC
>NW_027881083.1:0-246 GCF_054177405.1 Leptonychotes weddellii | reverse complement strand
CCTGGCTCCCTAGCCCCTCCAGCACACCTGTATTCAGAGGTCTCGGCGGGGGGGGGGGGGGGCGTCCTCCCCAGGGGACTGTCTGGCTTCACAGAGGCTCCGCCTCCCAGCTTCTCCCCAGCTGGAGGTCAGTCAGGCAACACCTCTTTATCAGTGTCACTATGTGCCAGCCTGAGTCTGAGTGCTGGGGGGAGGGGGGAGGAGGAAGGACATCGCCAAGTGCCAGCACCCACTCAGTACCTGCTT
>NW_027881082.1:0-246 GCF_054177405.1 Leptonychotes weddellii | reverse complement strand
TTGCCAACACTTGTTTTTTGTGTTGTTGATTTTAGCCATTCTGACAAGTGTGAGGTGATATTTCATTGTAGTTTTGTTTTGTATTTCTCTGATGATAAATGATGTTAAGCATCTTTTCATGTGTCTGTAAGCCAACAGGATGTCTTCATTGGCAAAAATTGTCTATTCATATCTTCTGCCCATCTATAATTGAATTATTCATTTCTGAGTGTTCAGTTTTATAAGTTCTTTGTACATTTTGTATAC
>NW_027881081.1:0-246 GCF_054177405.1 Leptonychotes weddellii | reverse complement strand
AGCCCAATGCGGGGCTCGATCCCAGGACCCTGAGATAATGACCTGACCTGAAGGCAGTCGCTTAACCAACTGAGCCACCCAGGTGCCCCGAGGTGAGAGTTTTCTGGGTTAGGTTGTTCAATATCCTCTCACCTAACCTCATTCTACCTTCACTCTACCCTGCTACTCTACTTCTCATTAACCTAGCTGCTCATTTCCCTGCTTCTGTTATCTATTTGTAAACTTTATAAACCTAAGCCATTGGGT
>NW_027881080.1:0-246 GCF_054177405.1 Leptonychotes weddellii | reverse complement strand
AGCATCTTACCTTAAAGATGCTTGGTGTACAAGGTATTTTCTCACCTTTTTTTTTTTTTTTAAGCTTACAACCTTTAAGAAGTGGTTATGGCCACTTCCCTCATGAGGAAATTGAGGGTTAGAGAGGTTCACAATGAGTGGTCCAGAAGAGCTTTGATAGAAGTCCTTTCTTCTGAGACTGTAGGGAAGGATGGGGGGGGGGATGGTTATAAGGGGCACAAATGGATTTGACTTTATGATGGCAGT
>NW_027881079.1:0-246 GCF_054177405.1 Leptonychotes weddellii | reverse complement strand
CCTCTGGCTGGTGCAGGCTTGTGGCAGCAGTGTGCGGTCCACCTTCCTCCTGCTCGGCTGCCTTCTTGTTTTCTCATCGTAAGTAGGAGCTGAAGGAAGCCAGCATGGTGTCTTGGGCAGTCCCTCTAGCTGCTGTCCCAGCGACTGCCCCCTCCCTGCCTAGACAGTTTCCTCTCTGGTTTGTTTTTTGTTTTTTTTTTCCCCTACCCTGCAGCCCTGCCCCTCTGCCTGGGTCACTTCTGTTCT
>NW_027881078.1:0-246 GCF_054177405.1 Leptonychotes weddellii | reverse complement strand
GAAGTTCCTTAATATGGTGTTAATTTCTAAAGTTAGGGGTTTTGGGGAAAGTATTTTCTGATACTTTTTAGAAAGTTATTTTGCAGGGCGCCTGGGTGGCTCAGCTGGTTAAGCGTCTGCCTTCGGCTCAGGTCATGATCCCTGGGTCCTGAGATCGAGTCCCACATCGGGCTCCCTGCTCAGCGGGGGACCTGCTTCTCCCTCTTCCTCTGCCTTCCACTCCCCCTGCTTGTGCTCTCTCTCTCT
>NW_027881077.1:0-246 GCF_054177405.1 Leptonychotes weddellii | reverse complement strand
TTCAGTTGGTCCAGAGTTGGGGTTCAGGAATGTGCATTTTTTAACAAGTGCCCCAGTAATTCTGATGGTCACTGTGAGAAACACTGGCGTAACAAATGGCTGGATTAATCTCCCTTCATTACAGAGAATAAAGAAGAAGGAATAAGATTACAAATACATGAAGTCTAATTTGCCACACCTAGGATTTCAGTTAGCGTCCTGTGGAACCTGCATGAGATGCTCTTGAAAAGACTCAAACAAACATCG
>NW_027881076.1:0-246 GCF_054177405.1 Leptonychotes weddellii | reverse complement strand
GATATGACACCATTCATGATATTCAGGTCAGTCTCCTGGAACTGTTGAATGGCATCTGAAGGCTTACTTTTGGCACCATCAGGAGATAAAACCTATGAGGACAGAGTGTTACCTACAGGATGTAGTGCCAATATAAGCCATCTTCCCTAGTACTGGAAACCACTTATGCAGGAGCCAAGGGCTGGAATTGAGAATGGACTTCCCAACTATTATACCAAATATGTATTTGGGGGACTTTTTTTTTTT
>NW_027881075.1:0-246 GCF_054177405.1 Leptonychotes weddellii | reverse complement strand
TATCGTAGAGATGAAGGTTTTTATTTTCTTTTTTATACTCATCTGTACTGTTTGACTTTCTAGCCATGTGTATTCATTTCTTTTTGTCAATAGCAGTTACGTATGTGGTGACTTCAAAGCCACTATCAGTATGTTCTTTATAATTCTCTACCAAAAACACTGAAAGGTTATTAAAAATAAACAAATGCGAGATTAATACTGTATAGGGATTTGGGGAGGTAAGATGAAGGAGAGGTAAAAAGAATG
>NW_027881074.1:0-246 GCF_054177405.1 Leptonychotes weddellii | reverse complement strand
CCACTGTGCCCACAACACCACGCTTGCCGCGGGCACCACGGCTGCCGCGGGGGACCACGCTTGCTGCCACGGCCACGCTTGCCGCTTCGGCCACACTTGCCACCACGGCCACGCTAGCTGCCCGGGGAGAGTATGTAGAGGCTGAGGCTCACGCGCGGCGCTCAGACTCAGACATCCTGGGAACAGTGAGAAGCTTCTTTCTCCGCGCTCTCAGTGCTGAAGGCGGCAAGTCAGGACCTAGGACCT
>NW_027881073.1:0-1684 GCF_054177405.1 Leptonychotes weddellii | reverse complement strand
GTGGCTCAGTTGGTTAAGCGACTGCCTTCGGCTCAGGTCATGATCCCAGAGTCCTGGGATCGAGTCCCACATTGGGCTCCCGGCTCAGCGGGGAGCCTGTTTCTCCCTCTGACCCTATCCCCTCTCATGCTGTTTCTCTCTCTCTCTCTCTCTCAAATAAATAAATAAATAAAATCTTTATAAAAAAAAAAGATTCTTGATTTTAGCTCAGGTCATGATCTCAGGGTCATGAGATCGAGCCCTGCATTAGCTCCACACTTAGCGCAGAGGCTGCCTGCAACACAGAGGCTGCTTGAGATTCTCTCTCTCTCTCTCCCTCCCTCTACCCCCTGCCCCCACTCATGCTCTCACTCTCTAAATAAATAAATAATCTTAAAAATATATATATATATACGTATGTATGTTACTATAATATATATCCTGCTATACCACAAATTTTCTATTGATATTTTGAGAATATTTTATCATAATTGGCTTCTTTATTTTGAGATTTTATTTATTCACTTGAGAGAGAGAGACAGACAGCACAAGCAGGGGGAAAGGCAGAGGGAGACAGAGAAGCCGACTCCCCGCTGAGCTGGGAGCCCAACTGGCTTCCTTTTTAATGCTATGTGCTTTAATTGAGGTATTAGAAAACTTTCTGAGAAAGGATTCACAAGCTTCCTGAGACTACCAAAGGGGTCCATGGCTCCAAAACGTTAGAAAACCCTCATTTAGAGCCCACACTATAGGCACTTAGCTCACGGGATTCTCCACATGCTCTCAGAGGCCAGCGTGCCAATCAATACGTGTTAGTTTTCTCTCATGCTCTGCTTTCCCTTCCTATTTCCCACATTAGTTGCTCTGAGTATCAGCCCCTGTTTTAGGTTTTAGGTCCCTCTTTCACCTATGCCCCCTCATTCTTTAGATAATTCCAACTCAAATATTATTTTAGGTAAGATAGAAGTTCTCCATTTTATCCATATCCATTTTATCCAATGTTTCTACTGCTACATATATGCGATTCTCTCTCAAATATGTATTTCCATGGACCGATCATCTAAGCAAAAGACCAACAAGGAAATAAAGGCTTTAAATGACAAACTGGACCAAATGGACTTCACAGATATATTCAGAACATTCCATCCCAAAGCAAAAATACACATTCTTCTCTAGTGCCCATGGAACATTCTCCAGAATAGATCACATCCTAGGTCACAAATCAGGTCTCAACCGGTACCAAAAGACTGGGATCATTCCATGCATATTTTCGGACCACAGTGCTTTGAAACTAGAACTCAATCACAAGAGGAAAGTCGGAAAGAATTCAGATACATGGAGGTTAAAGAGCATCCTACTAAAGAATGAATGGGTCAACCAGGAAATTAAAGAAGAATTAAAAAAAACTCATGGAAACCAATGAAAATGAAAACCAAACTGCTCAAAATCTTTGGGATACAGCCAAGGCGGTCCTAAGAGGAAAGTATATAGCAATACAAGCCTTTCTCAAGAAACAAGAAAGGTCTCAAATACACAACCTAACCCTATACCTAAAGGAGCTGGAGAAAGAATAGCAAAGCCTAAACCCAGCAGAAGAGAAATAATAAAGATCAGAGCAGAAATCAATGAAATAGAAACCAAAAGAATAGTAGAACAGATCAATGAAACTAGGAGCTGGTTCTTTGAAAGAACTAATAAGATTGAT
>NW_027881071.1:0-246 GCF_054177405.1 Leptonychotes weddellii | reverse complement strand
GGTGGGTATTGAGGAGGGCACGTTCTGCATGGAGCACTGGGTGTTATGCACAAACAACGAATCATGGAACACTTCATCTAGAACTAATGATGTAATGTATGGGGATTAACATAAGAATAAAAAAAAAAAAAAAGAGGCGCTCCTGATTCACGTCCCAGAATTCATGCTACACTGTGTCTGAGCCGTCTCCCCCTTGCAAAAGGGTTTGCTATCCAGAGCTCAGGGCTTTGCCATCCTGGTGGGACG
>NW_027881070.1:0-246 GCF_054177405.1 Leptonychotes weddellii | reverse complement strand
CAAAATGGTGAATTCCCCTAGTTTGTTAGGATATAGAAGCCATTCTAATCATATAGTAACTTACATTATAACACATGTCAGGATGAAGTAGGTAGTAAAAGTCCAACGAAAATTAGGGGTTTCTCGGGTTTAGAGTAAGAGAGGTTATTGTCTTTGATGTAACCCCCATTCTGCCACATTTCACACTGACAAGCTCTGAATTCTGTCTCTCATACCTTAACCACCATATTGGTGATTTTGAGCTAT
>NW_027881069.1:0-246 GCF_054177405.1 Leptonychotes weddellii | reverse complement strand
CTTTCTTTTCCCCGAGTTTCAGGTCTTTTCTGATTTGTTTAGGGTATATTTTCTGGGGACATTGTTACCCTGTTAGCAGTTTGTTCTCTCATTCATCTATTCTCCTCTGGACAAATGAAAAGATGGAAAAAATCACCTAAACAAAAAGAACAAGGGGCAGTACCGACTGCCAGGGACCTAAATAATATGGACATTAGTACGATGTCGGAAATAGAGTTCAGAATGATGACTTTAAAGATACTAGCT
>NW_027881068.1:0-246 GCF_054177405.1 Leptonychotes weddellii | reverse complement strand
TCGGCAGGGAGTCTGCTTCTCCCTCTGACCCTCCCCCTTCTCATGTGCTCTCTCTCAAATAAATAAATAAAATCTTTAAAAAAAAAAAAAGAAATGCAGACTCTCAGGCTTTACCCCATACCTACAGAGTCAGAGTCTACATTTTAACAAGCTCCTCAGGTGATTTGTTTGCGCATTAAAATTTGCAACTCTTGGACTTCACCACAGATACTTCAAGGACAGAACTCATGTCATTTAGCCATTCTT
>NW_027881067.1:0-246 GCF_054177405.1 Leptonychotes weddellii | reverse complement strand
GATTCAGCAGGTCTATGGAACGGTCAGAGCCACTAAAGGTGACCCGTGTTAATCCCCAGGGAGTTAGGACTGGGCGTCCCAGTGCATCAGCCGGAGGAGAAATCAATACCCATCGCCTCCAGGACTGAAGTGCCTAATATTTTTTGAGCAGCCGAGGGCTCGGCTGACATCTGGGCCTCTCCTGCGCCTCTCACCGCACAATCATCTCTGAATGATCCGGTCAAGACCCGAGAAGGTGGAGAGAGG
>NW_027881066.1:0-246 GCF_054177405.1 Leptonychotes weddellii | reverse complement strand
TTGAGTTTGATGAGTTCTTTATAGATTTTGGATACTAGCCCTTTATCTGATATGTCATTTGCAAATATCTTCTCCCATTCTGTCGGTTGTCTTTTGGTTTTGTTGACTGTTTCCTTTGCTTTGCAAAAGCTCACTTGGGTTTTCTGAATGGCCCCCCCACACATGTTTCCCAGTGCAGTTTACAGCCTGCAACAATGGGAGCTGCCACCTCAGCAGAACTCCCCCCGCGCGGGGATCAGAGCGAGG
>NW_027881065.1:0-246 GCF_054177405.1 Leptonychotes weddellii | reverse complement strand
TTTTTTTTTTTAAAGATTTTATTTATTTGACAGAGAGAGACACAGCGAGAGAGGGAACACAAGCAGGGGGAGAGGGAGAGGGATAAGCAAGCTTCCCGCAGAGCAGGGAGCCCGATGTGGGACTCGATCCCAGGACCCTGGGATCATGACCTGAGCTGAAGGCAGTCGCTTAACCAACTGAGCCACCCAGGCGCCCTCTGCAAATGCTTTTTTGTCAAAGCCTGCGTTTTTTTCTAAAATGTAACA
>NW_027881064.1:0-246 GCF_054177405.1 Leptonychotes weddellii | reverse complement strand
TTGTGCGAGCCAATTCACTTATGCCTTTCCAGGCGCAGGTGTCTCTGTTGGGGCCACGCTGTCCACCTGTGTCACTCACTGCGTCCTGGTCTGGCACGGCTCCCTCTGTGAGGCGGGTCAGCCCCTGTGCACCCACCTCACCTCTGAGGATCCAGGCTCAGTTTAATTCTGAGGGTGGAGCCCGTGCTGGAAGGATGCCAGGGACACCCTGGGGGCGGAGGGATGCCTGAGAGACCATGGGGTGGG
>NW_027881063.1:0-246 GCF_054177405.1 Leptonychotes weddellii | reverse complement strand
GACCCGGGGCTCCAAGCTGTAACAGCCGCAGCCCCTCCCTGGGCGGTCTTGGCAGCATTGTTGTTCTGAGGTTTGGGGTTCAGACTGAGTCACTGCACATGCCCCCGTCTCGTGCTTCGTGTGAGAATGAAGAATAGTTCTTTGTACTTTGCTCGGTTAACACAGCAATCTTCATGCCTAAGCCGGGTGCTGCAAGGACATGACTCTGCAGATAAAGAAGGATGCTTAGGTCAAGGTTCCCAGAAG
>NW_027881062.1:0-1685 GCF_054177405.1 Leptonychotes weddellii | reverse complement strand
GGATCTCATTGATAACGTTTTTAAGTTCTGCCAGTTCAGCTTTTATTTGTGCCCTTAGAAACTCTATGTTGCCATTAATTGATTTCTCCATTCTAGCTATTGCCTTCACAATTGCTACCCTGAATTCCATTTCCAACATCTTGGTTATGTCTGTATCCATTTGTAAATCTGTAGCAGAAGTCACAGTCTCTGAGTCTTTCCTATTTTGGGGGTTCCTCCTCCTAGTCATTCTGTTGAGGGGTGGTTGAGGGAATGTACAGAGTCCAAATTATTGACCACAACCCAAGCAAGATGCACCTGTTCTATAGGGACCTTAGGGTTGTTGGCCTCTTGTTCTCCCAGCCTGTCTTCTGGGGGAGGGGCCTGCTGTGCTGGTCCTCAGGTAACCCTGTTTGGGCAGAGTTGCCCTGCCCCCTGTGGGGGGGGATGGGCTCAGTGAAAATCTGTTTTGGGGGGCTTTTTTTCTCTGGTAGCTTTCCGTATCTCTTCTGAAGTCAGAGCAGAAGAGATTGTTTCCAACCCTCTGCCTCAGAGTAGAGAGATCACAGTCTGTTCTTCAGTGAGCTCTCCAGGCCACACTATCTCCGTTTCTGTCTGGGCTGCTATAAAGTGCAGCATCCTGGGTTGTGCGCCCCTCAGCAGGGCTCCCAGTTCTTGCCTCCAGGTTGCGGCGTGGGGGCACATCTTTGCCCTTTGTGCTTCTACAACCGCAAGCCATCCCCAGTTTGCTCGTGCCACCCCGCCACTCCAGGTTTCAGGCAGGGGGGCTGCCCTAAAATCCTTTCCCCGCTGCTACCGGTCTATGAGTCTGTGCCCTGTCCCCAGCGTGGGAGGCTTTTGCGCTCCTGTGTTATTTCCCTTCCTGGCACCAGTGCTTATGGCAGCTCCCTCCCCCTTCCATTTATCTTCGGATATGTGCCCGTGGAATCACAGCTCCCTGCTTCATACCTCAAAACCAACCACCTGCAATATTCTGTTTGTAGGGATCCAGATATATCTTCTTATATCTCAGGCTGATTTCGTGGGTGTTCATAGTGGTCTGGTAGATATCCAGCTCAATTCTGGGGACCAGTTGGAATAGGGTCCCCTACTCCTCTGCCATCTTTTCCTCTCCCTCCTCCCCCAACACGTGGGTTTATTTCTACACTTTGAATTCTGTTCATTGATCTATGGGTCTGTTTTTATGCCAGTACCATACTGTTTTAATTATTTTACCTTTGTAATATAGTTGAAATCAGGATGTGTAAAGCCTCCAATTTGTTCTTTCTCAACTATTCATAGTCTTTTGAGGTTCCATACAAACTTTAGAATTGTGTTTTCTATTTCTGTGAAAAATGCCATTAGAATTTTGATAGGGATTGCATTGACTCAATAGGTGGTTTTGGGTAGTAAGGCCATTTTAACAATATTAACATTTCTTTTTTTTTTAAAGATTTTGTTTATTTATTTGACAGAGAGAGACATTGAGAAAGGGAATACAAGCAGGGGGAGTGGGAGAGGGAGAAGCAGGCTTCCCACCAAGCAGGGAGCCCGATGTGGGGCTCGATCCCAGGACCCTGGGATCATGACCTGAGCCAAAGGCAGACGCTTAATGACTGAGCCACCCAGGTGCCCCAACATTTCTTTTTGTTCAAATTTTAAAAAATTTTTTTAAAATTAAAAAATGTTACTTTTTTTTTTTTTTT
>NW_027881061.1:0-246 GCF_054177405.1 Leptonychotes weddellii | reverse complement strand
GTGGCGCAGTCAGTTAAGTGTCTGACTCTTGGTTTTGGCTCAGGTCATGATCTCAGGGTCATGAGATTGAGCTCCACATCAGGCTCCGGGCTCAGCATGGAGTCTGCATAAGATGCTCTCTCCCTTTCCTTCTGCCCGTCCCTCTGCACTCTCTCTCTCTCTGTAAGATAAATAAATCTTTACCAAAGAAGAAGAAGAAGAAAGAAAGAAAGAAAGAAAGAAAGAAAGAAAGAAAGAAAGAGAAAG
>NW_027881060.1:0-246 GCF_054177405.1 Leptonychotes weddellii | reverse complement strand
CATCTAAAACTAATGATGTAATGTATGGGGATTAACATAAGAATAAAAAATAAATAAATAAATAAATAAAAACGAAAAAAAAAAAAGCAGGTGGAGGTTCAAACTCAAGTGTGTCGGATTTGAATATCTGCTACACTGATTATTTTTTTACTCTCTCTCATTATTGACACTCTCCAAGAATAAGTTGGAACCGATGCAAAACTAAAGTGAAAAAATGCAATACACAGCATTTTTCACCTTTTTTTT
>NW_027881059.1:0-246 GCF_054177405.1 Leptonychotes weddellii | reverse complement strand
TTCTCATTGGTTTCCATGAATTGTTTAAGTTCTTCTTTGATGTCCTGGTTGACCCAAACATTCTTGAGCAGAGTGGTCTTTAGCTTCCAAGTGTTTGAATTTCTTCCAAATTTTTTCTTGTGATTGAGTTCCAGTTTCAAAGCATTATGGTTTGAGAATATGCAGGGAATAATCTCAGTCATTTGGTATCGGTTGAGACCTGATTTTGACCCAGTATGTGGTCTATTCTGGAGAAAGTTCCATGTG
>NW_027881058.1:0-246 GCF_054177405.1 Leptonychotes weddellii | reverse complement strand
TGTCCGCTAGACTCGTGTCTTTATTCTGTTGTGCATGTCTGTGTGGGTGTTTTTGGCTCCTGGCTTTACTAACAATAGTGGGAATTGCGTTGAAATCACCCTTGAAGTTCCCTCCATTTTTGCATGAAATAGACCTGAAAATGCTTATATCAGAACAAAGAAACGCTGAAAACCAATGAGATAAGTCACTAATGTAAGAGACCACAGAAAGGCCTGGGTGTACTTTGGTGGCTGTGGTGGGACCAG
>NW_027881057.1:0-246 GCF_054177405.1 Leptonychotes weddellii | reverse complement strand
GCCCCCGCCCCGCCCCGCCGAGGCGTCTGAGTTTGCACACTTCGCGTTCTGGGCCACACCTTCCCCAACACGCCACCAGGGCGGCCAGGGCAACGACAAGGAACGGCCGGCTGGCTGGCTCTTGCCTCTGCGTCCCAATGCCACGCTTGCTTCAGAGCTGGCCGTCAACGGACCAGTGTGCAGTGCGTGTCAAAAGGGCCAGGCACCTTGGGACTGCGGGCCCCTTCTCTCCCGCCTGGGGCTCCG
>NW_027881056.1:0-246 GCF_054177405.1 Leptonychotes weddellii | reverse complement strand
GACTGTCTTTTTTCCATTGGACATTCTTTCCTGCTTTGTCAAAGATGAGTTGACCATAGAGTTGAGGGTCCATTTCTGGGCTCTCTATTCTGTTCCATTGATCTATGTGTCTGTTTTTGTGCCAGTACCATACCTAAAAAGTTTCTTAAGTGATTATCATCTTCTTGCATAATGGAAATAACTTTTATAAATTAGAAATTTTTGGTTAGTGTTAAAATTATTTCCTCAGGTTTTTTTTTTTTTTTT
>NW_027881055.1:0-246 GCF_054177405.1 Leptonychotes weddellii | reverse complement strand
GAGAGTGGCAAGGAGAATAATTATTCAACCATAATTGATGTCAAGCAAAGTGGGAAAATCTCTTAATTTATTGGAGTCTAAATGTCCTTGGTTATGAAACCCAAATGATAAAATGCAGTGTTTGGTAAACTCTAATGCTTAATACAAATGTATTTAATTCCTCTCTTAATCACTAGAACCCATTTCTCTAATTTTTTTTTGCTGCTGATATATTTTTGCTCTAATAAGTTTAAAAGAATTAAAATG
>NW_027881054.1:0-246 GCF_054177405.1 Leptonychotes weddellii | reverse complement strand
CCTCGGTATGCTGATCTTCGGTGAGAGAGTAAAAAACAGCTGCCAACTTTAGACAACGCAGCTGAATTTCCAGGGAGTCAAAATCCTACTAGGACAGCCCAACTAAAAAATTCTTAGACTTTTAAGATCAAGAACACTCAGTAACCATATGATTACCCCACTCATAATTACAATATTACTCAGGTTTCTGAGCTTCAAATGCTAAAAGGCAGAAAATATAAGATAGTTTCTCTAAAAGAATCATTT
>NW_027881053.1:0-246 GCF_054177405.1 Leptonychotes weddellii | reverse complement strand
CCTGCCCCTCCTGCCTGCTAAGGGTGCCCACAGTATATATACTGACGCTTTGCTAGGGGAATGAAGGGGAAGCCAGGTTTGAAGCACAACACTGAGATTTGGGAAATTCCCCTTGGCCAGAACACAGCATCCAGATCATCAGGTTTTTTCTTGGTGCCCATCTAATTTCCAGCTTGCAGTTGTGCAATCTGGCAGCTTCCGGGAATGTAGCAAACGTGGGGTTTTCTGCCTGTTTTCAGTCTCACT
>NW_027881052.1:0-246 GCF_054177405.1 Leptonychotes weddellii | reverse complement strand
GTCATGATCCTGGAGTCCCTGGATCGAGTCCCGCATCGGGCTCCCTGCTCGGCAGGGAGCCTGCTTCTCCCTCTGACCCTCCCCCCTCTCATGTGCTCTCTCTCTCTCATTCTCTCTGTCTCAAATAAATAAATAAAATCTTTAAAAAAAAAAAAAGCCCCTCTACTGGCCAAATCTGGAAGATTTTTGGCATCAAAATAAATATTAAATAAGTTTTAACTCAATAAAATAGGAAACAATGATTTT
>NW_027881051.1:0-1685 GCF_054177405.1 Leptonychotes weddellii | reverse complement strand
TCCCCATTCGAGAAGCACATAAACTGACTTCCCTTCCCCACAAGTCAACATCCATTCCAAGCAGTTAAACTGAGTTATGACTCAAGCCTTAAATAAACAAACCGCCCTAAGTCCAAACTATCGTTCAGCTCTATTCTTCTTGCTCATCGCTATAGTTCCTCTGATCATGTATCAATTACAGCCTGTAACTTTACTTCCCGCTTAACAGGATAAGTGGAAATAATCAGATTGGAATTACCATAAATCCCCACTCCCAACTTCTACCATTGCCCGATTCTAAACCCACCCATCCCTTCTCCCTCTTGCTATAACAGGTGGATTTCCCTTGTTCTCCCTCATACCAACTATTAATATGTGCTCTAGAGCTAACCCTCCACCCTCACACAACTTCTCAAGAATCACACCATCGACCACCACTTCTCCTCCAGCATCTTCCCATCTCCTCTGTTAGTGTTCCACCTTCCCTACTGCCATTTCAGTGCTTTAGCACCGTTCTCTCTTACTCTTTATTCTTGAGTGCCCCCATCCCTTCCTCTCTCGTGCTGCTCTCCCCAATGCCTCCCCAGTAGTGTTAGTACTCAAACATAGTTAATTCTCACTTTCTTGAAAAACAAGAATGAAAGGAAGAAGGAAGGAAGGAAAAAAGGAAGAAAGAGATAAGGGGATGGAAAGGAAAGGAGAAAAGGGGAAAAAAAGGAAAGAAAGGAAAAACAGTCTCAAACTGACGTATCTTGGTCTCTCTTGATTCTCTCCAATCTTTCACCTTAACAAAAGAAACTTCCTGGAAGAATCCGTATCTCCATTTTCAACCTTCTGTATCATGTAGGATGTTTTTGCCCATTATAGAATACCCACTGTTGAAGACTTGAGCCTTAAGGGTATTATATCTCATGTAATGGATAGGACCTGCAAAGATAGGGCTCACTGGGGGCAGGAGGGAGGCTTACTCAATTGCTTAACAGTGTCATCAGAGACTCAGGCACTTTCTGTCTTGCTCCCTGATGGTCATAGATGTTCTGTGTTTCACAAGCAAACATGATTTATCCAGAGAAGAATAAAATTTTTGCCTCAGCTTTTCCTTTCTATTAGGGAGGAAATCCTTCCAGCAAGCACTCACCCTTGACACTATGGCCAGACTTTGTCACAAGCCCATGTGGTACAAGGAAGGTTGGGAAGACAATTATTTGACATGTGCAGCCTCTATTATGGGAGAAGTGCTAGTCAGGAAGGAAGCAAGGATGTGTGTGTATATGCATGCATGCAGGGTTGGTATATGGATTAGCTTTTGGTATCCTACAGTATTTCCCACACCTGTACTCACTTTTTAATCAGCATATATCTTGATTCTGTCCCTGGCCCTGCAACCAAATTTAAAACAAATCCCAGATCTGTAAGCCTCAGGATATTCTCCAGTTATCATATTTGATATCTGAACAGTATTTGACAAAATTGACCATTTTTTATTACCAAAACACTTTTATTCTGTGGTTTCTACACATTGCCAGGTTCCTTCTATCTTTGGTTCCTATGCTAACCTCCTTTATATTAGTTATTAAGTGAGAAATTTCTTATAACCATTTCCTAGCTCCTTATTTTTTTTTTTGGTTTAAATTTAATTTTTAGTTCTGATTTTTTTATTCTTATGTTAATCCCCATACATTACATCATTAGTTTTAGATGAAGTG
>NW_027881050.1:0-246 GCF_054177405.1 Leptonychotes weddellii | reverse complement strand
GTGGCGCAGTCAGTTAAGTGTCTGACTCTTGGTTTTGGCTCAGGTCGTGATCTCAGGGTCATGAGATTGAGCTCCACATCAGGCTCCGGGCTCAGCATGGAGTCTGCATAAGATGCTCTCTCCCTTTCCTTCTGCCCGTCCCTCTGCACTCTCTCTCTCTCTGTAAGATAAATAAATCTTTACCAAAGAAGAAGAAGAAGAAAGAAAGAAAGAAAGAAAGAAAGAAAGAAAGAAAGAAAGAGAAAG
>NW_027881049.1:0-246 GCF_054177405.1 Leptonychotes weddellii | reverse complement strand
GTTAGATTTATTCCTAGGTATCTTATGGTTTTGGGTGCAATTGTAAATGGGATCGACTCCTTAATTTCTCTTTCTTCTGTCTTGTTGTTGGTGTTTAGAAATGCAACTGATTTCTGTGCATTGATTTTATATCCTGCCACTTTACTGAAATCCTGTATGAGTTCTAGCAGTTTTGGGGTGGAGTCTTTTGGGTTTTCCACATAAAATATCATATCATCTGCAGAAAGTGAGAGTTTGACTTCTTCT
>NW_027881048.1:0-246 GCF_054177405.1 Leptonychotes weddellii | reverse complement strand
TTATTATCTTTAAATGAATGTAATGCTTCTTAACTAAATCATAGAGTGGTGCTGTCCATACCATCTGTGAGATGTTAACACGTTTTTGGCAAAAAAAGAGATTCTGTTCTTAAAGACATTTTGGACACCTGCATACTCTCTCCGTCTGTTAGCAACATATAGTTCGTATTAGCAGATGAAAGGCTCTAAGAAGCCTTGCAGGGAAGAAGCCCCTCTCCCTTCTCTAACCTCAGGTTTCCAAAGCTT
>NW_027881047.1:0-246 GCF_054177405.1 Leptonychotes weddellii | reverse complement strand
CGGTAGCCTCTTCAGCTGGGGCCCCAGAACCAACACAGGTGGAAAAGAGCTAGCCCCGCCGATCTGCAGACCAGCAGTGAGAAGCAGCACTGACCCAGCCGGCAGAGCATTCGAGTACAGCTGTACCGGCCATCCTGCGAGAATCGGTGTTCCAGTCCGCTGAGTTTGGGGATGGTTTATCAGTTAGCATTGTTGTAGCGAAGGATAACCAGTGCACGTACTCCCTCCTTCATTAGGCTATAGGTT
>NW_027881046.1:0-246 GCF_054177405.1 Leptonychotes weddellii | reverse complement strand
TTCCCTCTCTCGCTGTGTCTCTCTCTGTCAAGTAAATAAATAAAATCTTTTTTTTTTTTTTAAAGATTTTATTTATTTATTTGAGACAGAGAGAATGAGATACAGAGAGCATGAGAGGAAGGAGGGTCAGAGGGAGAAGCAGACTCCCTGCCGAGCAGGGAGCCGGATGCGGGACTCGATCCCGGGACTCCAGGATCATGACCTGAGTCGAAGGCAGTCGCTTAACCAACTGAGCCACCCAGGCGC
>NW_027881045.1:0-246 GCF_054177405.1 Leptonychotes weddellii | reverse complement strand
TATTGTGGACATTGCTGCTATAAACATCGGGGTGCACGTACCACTTAGGATCCCTACTTTTGTATCTTTGGGGTAAATACCCAGTAGTGCAATTGCTGGATCGTAGGGTAGCTCTATTTTCAGCTTTTTGAGGAACATCCATACTATTTTCCAGAGAGGTTGCACCAGTTTGCATTCCCACCAACAGTGTCAGAGG
Source organism: Leptonychotes weddellii (assembly GCF_054177405.1). Classification (NCBI taxonomy): domain Eukaryota; kingdom Metazoa; phylum Chordata; class Mammalia; order Carnivora; family Phocidae; genus Leptonychotes; species Leptonychotes weddellii. The sequence goes on along the minus strand of NW_027881045.1, from coordinate 50 downwards.
GTTCCCCTTTCTCCGGATCCCCGCCAACATCTGTCGTTTCCTGACTTGTT
>NW_027881044.1:0-246 GCF_054177405.1 Leptonychotes weddellii | reverse complement strand
TAGCATCTTACCTTAAAGATGCTTGGTGTACAAGGTATTTTCTCACCTTTTTTTTTTTTTTAAGCTTACAACCTTTAAGAAGTGGTTATGGCCACTTCCCTCATGAGGAAATTGAGGGTTAGAGAGGTTCACAATGAGTGGTCCAGAAGAGCTTTGATAGAAGTCCTTTCTTCTGAGACTGTAGGGAAGGATGGGGGGGGGGATGGTTATAAGGGGCACAAATGGATTTGACTTTATGATGGCAGT
>NW_027881043.1:0-246 GCF_054177405.1 Leptonychotes weddellii | reverse complement strand
TCCTAATCTCCTAGATGGATAGAGGGGAGGAAAGCGTTTAGGAAATGTGATCAGCGCTTTTCGTAACCATCCACAAACACCTGCCCTGGGAAGCCGAGCAGCCCACCAAACCGGGGAGAGCTGGTCTCTAAGACCAGCCGGTGCCACGGATCGTGTTGAAAATGGTGTGGGGTTATTTTTGATGGTGCATCTCTAAAACGCTCTTTGCAGAGACACACGTAGAGATGACACGTGTTACCCATTGCC
>NW_027881042.1:0-246 GCF_054177405.1 Leptonychotes weddellii | reverse complement strand
TGGAGCGAAGACGGATGCTCGAGCCGTAAGGTGACCGCCGAGACCCGGGCGCGGGAAGCCCGCTGCGACACGGCGCACGCGCACCACGCGGCCCCTCTTGGGCCTCCTGGGGTCCAGCGCCACGTGCTGCGGGGCCTTGACGCGCGGAGTGGGCCCCGGGAGCCCGAGGAGCGCTGTGCGAGCCCCTGAGGTGGGGAGGCCGCACCTGAGCGAGGCTGGGGGAGGTCGGGACTCCAGTCTGGAGCA
>NW_027881041.1:0-246 GCF_054177405.1 Leptonychotes weddellii | reverse complement strand
AGGATATACCAGTCTGGATTTGGTCAGAGAACAGAGTCACTGCAAGCATTAAGAAATCAGGAGTTTAGGGGCACCCAGCTGGCACAGTCAGTTAAGCATCTGCCTTCAGCTCAGGTCATAATCCCAGGATCCTGGGATCAAGCCCAGCGTCAGGTTCCCTGCTCAGCGGGAGCCTGCTTCTCCCTCTCCCTCTGCTGCTTCCCCTGCTTGTGCACTCTCTCTCTCTGTCAAATAAATAAAATCTTT
>NW_027881040.1:0-1685 GCF_054177405.1 Leptonychotes weddellii | reverse complement strand
AAGGGTCCAGTTCCCATTTTTACAGATAAAGAAATTAGTGCTGAGAAATGAAATAGTATTTCTCAAAGTCACACGTAAGGTGGGGCTAGGATTTAATCCAAGGTCTTTCTCAAGTTATGCTCTTTCTACTAATATTGGGTTCCTAACCAGGGCATTCATGGGCCTTTCAAAGGTAGTACTGGCTTCAGGAGCTCTTTTAATTGTAAATGTGCTTCGCTCTTGGGGAGGTCACCTAGAGCTTTTATCAGAGTTCCAAAGGGGTATATGATCCCCAAGCAGTACTACCCAAAGTTGTAGTAGATCAGTTTATGATCATAAAGCTGTTGTTACAAGAGCGGAGGGAACATTCCAACTATTTGTTGATTTTTTATCTTTCCATTTATTGATTGTGATATCATTTTGCAATATAAGAATCAAGTTTAAAATTTGAGTCAGGAGCCCTATCCCTTGGGGGGATACACGTTTGTGTAGAAAGGAGCAGGGGGTTAAAACCAGTGAGATAGGTTCTCTCTCCAAGATGAGAAAGGGCTGAGCAAAATAGGAACATATTTTTCACTTAACTACTGAAGTCCTAGCTGTACATCGGAAGGCCTAGCGTCTGTTTGTGACTTTGTCCCTGACTCCATTTATCAGAGCCTCCATCACCTGTGTGATGGGGGTAATAGAAAACCTGCCATCATTTCCTCCATCACAATGTTATGAGATTGTTTTGGAAGTACTTTCATTTCCCCAACAGAAAAGCATTATAGATCTGTATATATACCTGTTATGACTTCTTTGGGGGGAAGAAAAGCACCTCAGAGAAGACTTGGCTTACAGCTTCCAGGACTGAGTGATTTCTGAGCCTCACAGGCATCCATATACAAGATGTTCTTTGTGGGGAACAACTTGTTCATTTCTTAGTTTTACATTTCTAGTGGGTTGCTTCTTCCCCCTTTCCATTTATTGTGGGTTTTTTTTTTAATTAAAAAAATCCAATAGAAATAAGTCTCTTAAATTGTGTTAGCTAGCTAGACTGTTGCTTTAGATGGTTCATTATTAATGTCTTGCTGTCAACATGCATTTTATTTTACAGAATACAAAAGCTTTACTCTAGAAACAAGGTAACAATTGTTTTAAAACAGAAAGATGCCAAGAAGAGAGTTAGCCTGGTCCCCTAGTGGAAGTAGCAAGATACAAAATATAGAAGGTCTAAATGTAACATTTTATGCATAGAGTCAAGCATCTGAGTGTGAAATGTTCCCTTGTTTGCCATCTAGTCCCCAAGCAATCAGTTTTTTAAATGGCATCTTAGAAAGGTAATGAATATCTACTGATACCAAATATAAGCTTAATTTGAAAGCTGGGGAATAGGCCATAAATAAAAACATTGAGTGACTTCCACAGCTCATCTTGTTCATACTAATGGAAATATAGATTATCAACAAGGGAAGTCAAGAGATCTTCTCAAACAGGGTAAAAGGCCAGATACTATGAGGTTCGATTGTTGGTTGTTGTTCTTGCTGTTATTGTTGTGTTGTGTGTTTTGTTGGCTTGTTTACTTGTTTGAGTGGTCTTCATATAGAAAAACATGAAGAATTCACAATTATGGTGGTATCTAACACAAGGGTTCTACATATGATATTTATTAAGCACATAGCAGGGAGAAGAGACAAAAAAAATTTTGAAAACAGCCTTTGCTTGAT
>NW_027881039.1:0-246 GCF_054177405.1 Leptonychotes weddellii | reverse complement strand
TAACAAATTTCAAAAATAATTAGAGGTACACAAAAGTATCCAGCACCCAACAAGGTAAAATTTACAATATCATCATCTAATAAAAAAAGACCCGGCAGGGGTGCCTGGGTGGCTCAGTCAGTTGAGCATCTGCTTCCCCTGGGGTAGTGATCCCAGAGCCCCCCATCAGGCTCCCTGCTCAGCAGGGAGTCTGCTTCTCCCTCTCCCTCTGCCCCTCCCCCCACTCATGCTCTCTATTTCTCATGC
>NW_027881038.1:0-246 GCF_054177405.1 Leptonychotes weddellii | reverse complement strand
TTGCCAACACTTGTTTTTTGTGTTGTTGATTTTAGCCATTCTGACAGGTGTGAGGTGATATTTCATTGTAGTTTTGTTTTGTATTTCTCTGATGATAAATGATGTTAAGCATCTTTTCATGTGTCTGTAAGCCAACAGGATGTCTTCATTGGCAAAAATTGTCTATTCATATCTTCTGCCCATCTATAATTGAATTATTCATTTCTGAGTGTTCAGTTTTATAAGTTCTTTGTACATTTTGTATAC
>NW_027881037.1:0-246 GCF_054177405.1 Leptonychotes weddellii | reverse complement strand
GCGGCCGACGGAGGCCCCTCCCCCGCCATCTATCCTCCCGAATATCGCCTCGGATTCACTTCTCCGCACGTCCTACCTTCCAGAAAGTGGTCGCTTTTCTGATGAGAGAGTTGTTGCTATTCTTTTCTTCGATCTCCTGTTGAGTTTGTAGGTGTTCAGAATGGTTTGATCTCTATCCAGCTGAATTCCTGAGAGGAGACGAAATCCAGGTCTCCTACTCCTCCGCCATCTTGCTCCCCCCCCCCG
>NW_027881036.1:0-246 GCF_054177405.1 Leptonychotes weddellii | reverse complement strand
TCCAGAGCTGTCCTTTGTCACTGCGCGGTGGGTGGTGCGATGGCCTATCCCCTCCTGCCCATCCTCAATTGCTCAGCAAATACCCTGCTCGCTGAGCCCGGGAGCTGGTCCAGGGCAGATCCGCTCAGCAGAGTGACAGGGGCCCGGCTGCCAGGGCCCAGCAGAGCAAGTCAGCCCAGCAAACCAGACGACGCTGGCAACCTCCAGACTAGGGAGCCAGCTGACCGTGAGCGAAGACAGTCACGG
>NW_027881035.1:0-246 GCF_054177405.1 Leptonychotes weddellii | reverse complement strand
TGGTGTATATTACAGGTTCTGCTCCTCAGGACTGTGCCATTTGCACAAGTACCAGCAATGTATGGGACAGTGGGTTTCCTCAGCCTCACTCATGCACTGCGATGTCCAACTTTGAATTTCTGCCAACCAACGAAAGATTTATATAAGTTTCACATGGTTGCACTTAGGCTAATTCTCATACCAGCATTTCCCTCAGAGTATCCTCAGACTCTTTTTTTTTTTTTAAGTTTTTTTTTTTAAAGATTT
>NW_027881034.1:0-246 GCF_054177405.1 Leptonychotes weddellii | reverse complement strand
TGACTCTTCCTCTGAGCTTCCAGAAAGCTCATTAGGTCACAGTCATTTACATATATGATGCCCTCTTTCACACTAGCAGCTCTTTCTTTCTTTCTTTTTTTTTTAAATCTTAAATTCTTTTTTTTATTCTTATGTTAATCCCCATACATTACATCATTAGTTTTAGATGTAGTGTTCCATGATTCATTGTTTGTGCATAACACCCAGTGCTCCATGCAGAATGTGCCCTCCTTAATACCCACCACC
>NW_027881033.1:0-246 GCF_054177405.1 Leptonychotes weddellii | reverse complement strand
TCTGTCTCTCATTCTCTCTCTCTCAAATAAATAAATAAAATCTTTAAAAAAAAAAAAAAAGACCCTTATTTATAGGGTGAGATTCAAAATGAGAAGGCAGAGCATCACCTTTTTTGACCTCGGCTGGGATTGCGCGCATCAGAGAACTCAAAATTTTCTCTACTCTGCGTGTGTCTGAGAATGATCTGGAAAGCACTGTGAGTACCGAATCTGCAGTTACAAATACCTTTCGGTGAACAGGCAAAT
>NW_027881032.1:0-246 GCF_054177405.1 Leptonychotes weddellii | reverse complement strand
CCCATCAGTTATCAACTCTCCTGATTTCTGCAGCACCAGAATCTGTATGCACACTTTGTGCTGTTTTATATGTTGTCTTACAATCTTTACTGATCATGTGCTAATAGCATTTTATTTCTCTGTATATCCATTTACCCATTTGTCCAGCTGTCCACCCATCCATCTGTGCATGCTTTCATCCATCATCCATCCACCCACCCACCACATTATTCCTTCAAGGATGTGAGGGAACTTATAAGTAATACT
>NW_027881031.1:0-246 GCF_054177405.1 Leptonychotes weddellii | reverse complement strand
CAGCTTTCAGTTGATACATTGTGACGAATTGGTAATTGGAAAGATTTTTTATAATTACATACATTGGGAAAGTTGATTCTTTGTTAAATTAATCAAAATTTGGTTTTTAAAAAAGTCTTTCAAACATGGAATCAAAAAAAATTTTTTAGCTCTGAGATTATTCTTATATTTAGTATTTGGACTCAGCTGCACTACTTAAAATAGACATACCTTCAGCAACAGCTCGATATATTTCTTTTTTTTTTT
>NW_027881030.1:0-246 GCF_054177405.1 Leptonychotes weddellii | reverse complement strand
TCTTAATCTCAGGAAACAAACTGAGGGTTGCTGGAGTGGTGGGGGGTGGGAGGGATGAGTGGCTGGGTGATAGACACTGGGAAGGGTATGTGCTATGGTGAGCGCTGTGAATTGTGTAAGACTTGAATCACAGACCTGTACCTCTGAAATAAATAATACATATGTTAAAAAAAGAAGATAGCAGGAAGGAGAAAATGAAGGGGGGGGAATTGGAGGGGGAGACAAACCATGAGAGGCTATGGACTC
>NW_027881029.1:0-1685 GCF_054177405.1 Leptonychotes weddellii | reverse complement strand
CAAATATGATCAGGCTGGTGCATAGATCAGTGCCACACACTAGATTTTGGGTGAATTTTGGTCTGTTAGAAGAAAGTGCCTCCCAAAATTTTAAAGAAAGAAAAACTTATATATGTACAAAAATAAGGGTTGATACGATGAAGGGATGGAATATGACTGTAAAGATGAAAATTATAAAAAGTTTTATAAAAGGAATTGATAAGAAGTTGTTTGAAAAAAGAAAGAAGAGGATTTAAAAAAAAAAGAAAAAAAGTGGGGGAGAGAATGTGATCAGGCAGGAGACTAGATCAAAGCCATACACTAGAGATTGGTCTGTTGCCAATCTAATGTTTCTACCATTGTAGGTTACAGATCTCTTCTCCTGAGCTGCTTTCAGAATTTTCTCTTTGTCTATGAGACTCGTATGTTTTACTATTAGATGTTGGGGTGTTGACCTCTTTTTATTGATTTTGAGAGGGGTTCTCTGTGCTTCCTGGATTTTGATGCCTGTTTCCTTCCCCAAATTGGGAAGTTCTCTGCTATCATGTGCTCCAATATACCTTCTGCTCCCTCTCTCTTTCTTCTTTTTCTGGGATCTCAATTATTCTAATATTGTTTCATCTTACGGTATCGCTTATCTCTCGAATTCTGCCCTTGTGATCCAGTAGTTGTTTATCTCTCTTTTTCTCAGCTTCTTTATTCTCCATCATTTGGTCTTCTGTATCGCTGATTCTCTCTTCTGCCTCATTTATCCTAGCAGTTAGAGCCTCCATTTTGATTGCACCTCATTAATAGCCTTTTTGGTTTTGACCTGGTTAGATTGTAGTTCTTTTATTTCTCCAGAAAGTGTTTCTCTAGCATCTTCCATGCTTTTTTTCAAGCCCAGCCAGTATCTTCTAATCATCATTCTGAACTCTAATTCCAACATCTTACTAATTCTGTATTGATTAGGTGCCTGGCAGTCAGTACTGCCTCTTGTTCTTTTTTTTTTGAGCTGAGTTTTTCCATCTTGTCATTTTGTCCCGAGGAGAATAGATGAATGAGATAACAAAATGCTAACAGGGTAACAATGACCCCAGAACAGTATACACTAAACAAATCAGAAGAGACATGAAACCGGGGGAAATGAAAGCGAAAGAAAGAAAAAAGAAAAAAAAAGAATATGGTCAAATATGATCAGGCTGGTGCATAGATCAGTGCCACACACTAGATTTTTGGTGTATTTTGGTCTGTTAGAAGAAACTGCCTCCCAAAATTTTAAAGAAAGAAAAACTTGTATATGTACAAAAATAAGGGTATATATGATGAAGGGATGGAATAGGACTGTAAAGATGAAAATTATAAAAGATTATATAAAAGGAATTGATAAGAAGTTGGTTGAAAAAAGAAAAGAGAAATTAAAAAAAAGGAGAGAATGTGATCAGGCAGGAGACTAGAACAAAGCCATACACTAGAGATTTAGGGTATATTTTGAAACTGTATCCCAAAATTTTAAAGAGAGAACAACTTATAAATATACCAAAAATAGGGTTAACTACAATGAAGGGATAGAATATGACTCTAAAAATGAAAAATAAAAAAGATTTTTAAAGAAGAAGAAGGTAGCGGGAGGGGAAGAATGAAGCGGGGGAAATCGGAGGGGTAGACGAACCATGAGAGACGATGGACTCTGAAAAACAAACAGGGTTCTAGAGGGGAGGGGGGTG
>NW_027881028.1:0-246 GCF_054177405.1 Leptonychotes weddellii | reverse complement strand
GCTGCCCCTTGGTTACAGCACCCATCACATGTGGTGTAGGGGGGCTGCCATTCCCCCCCACCGACACCCATGCTCGGGGAGGGCAGACAATGTTGTTTCCCACACCCTCCACTGCCCGGGACACGGAAGGGGACCCAGACGTCTTGTAATTCTGACCCTTTCCATATACAATTCTTACTTCCCAGGGCTGTACACTGCAACTAGGATTATAAAAAGAAATATTAATTGGTTAGGGGGATAAACACT
>NW_027881027.1:0-246 GCF_054177405.1 Leptonychotes weddellii | reverse complement strand
TAAAACAAAGTCCACCACTTTATCAAGTAAGCAGCAATGGCCTTAGTTAAATCAAAAACTAGTTGAAGTATGTCTCAGAGAATGCTCCCTAGTATCCCTTGCCAACTACCTTCCTCCTATAACCAGTATAATTCTTCTTGCTTCATACCTTCCAGGAAGAATCTAGAACTCAATCACACTAACATGTGAATGACTCATACTAAGAGAAATCTGTCAGGGTTCAAACATTTGCATCACACAGCAACC
>NW_027881026.1:0-246 GCF_054177405.1 Leptonychotes weddellii | reverse complement strand
ATTTTCAGATCAAAGAGATTTAAACTTACTTTTTTTTTTTTTAACACTTTTTTTTTTTTTTAAGTGTCTGAGTTGGGGATTTGATTTCGGTTGGTCAATTGGTGTTTCTTGTTGTTTTTAAAGTGGCTATCTGAGGGCGCCTGGGTGGCTCAGTTGGTTAAGCGACTGCCTTCGGCTCAGGTCATGATCCTGGAGTCCCGGGATCGAGTCCCGCATCGGGCTCCCTGCTCAGTGGAGAGCCTGCTT
>NW_027881025.1:0-246 GCF_054177405.1 Leptonychotes weddellii | reverse complement strand
TACATCACCTTCTCCCCTTTTTGTGTCCTTGTAAAATCTCCCTCTGTCTCCCTCTTAAAAGGATACAGGTGATGGCATTTAGGACCCAGCTGGATAATCCAGGATAATCTCTCCAACCCAACCTGCTTCACTCAATCACATCTGCAAGACTTGACCACACACTACCATAGGCAGTACATGGACAGTTTTCGGGGATTAGCGCCTAGTATCTTTGGGGGCCACCATTCAGCGCCCTGGAGGTGTCAT
>NW_027881024.1:0-246 GCF_054177405.1 Leptonychotes weddellii | reverse complement strand
TCATAGAGTCATCGTGAGGGATTAAGGTGGTAAAACATGTAAAGGGTTTAGAACAAGCACCTGGCCCACAATAATAGCTCAACTGGTGAGCTGTTACAAATTTTATTGTTCTTACTCCCCAGTAGACGATAAGCTGAAGGAAAACAAGGGCTATATTCCTTGCTCATTATTGTATCCCCAGAAGATACATATATATATACACACACACACGTATATATTTAATATATACAATATATATTCATATAT
>NW_027881023.1:0-246 GCF_054177405.1 Leptonychotes weddellii | reverse complement strand
TGACCCTGAGAAATAATAATGCTCAGCCTCACACTGCTGATGTTGGGGGCCGGATAATTCCCTGTCGTGGGGAAGCTGAGCACTGTAGGATATTCAGCAGCACCCCTGGCCTCTGTCCACTAGATGCCAGGAGCATCCCCCACCCTCCCCAAGCTTGACAGCCAAAGATGTTTCCAGACATTGCCGGATGCCTCCAGGGAGGCAAGACCACCTGAGAACCACTGGCTTTCTGTGACTGGGTGTGTC
>NW_027881022.1:0-246 GCF_054177405.1 Leptonychotes weddellii | reverse complement strand
TGTGTTGCCGGCCAGACTCACGCCGCACTCTGCGGCTTCCCACCTCACCAGTTTCTGACTGACCTGAATGTGAGGCGCCTGTCCCCCCACCTTACCCACTTCTGTAGCAGAACAGCCACCCTCTTCTGATGGCTCCTGGCCCTGCTCCCGCAGTTGACTTGTCTGCACAACCTCAGACCCCCATCTCCGGCTGCCTGCCCGAGACCCAGGCCTGGATAACCCGCCTACACTGTGGGTTAAATATGC
>NW_027881021.1:0-246 GCF_054177405.1 Leptonychotes weddellii | reverse complement strand
TCCCCCCACCCCCCCTCCCCTTTAGAACCCTCAGTTTGTTTCTCAGAGTCCATATTTATTTGTTTCTCAGAGTCCTTATTTATTTATTTATTTATTTATTTATTTTGATGTAGTGTTCCATGATTCATTGTTTGCGTATAACACCCAGTGCTCCATGCAGAACATGCCCTCTTTAATACCCATCACCAGGCTAACCCATCCCCCCCCCACCTTTAGAACCCTCAGTTTGTTTCTCAGAGTCCATAG
>NW_027881020.1:0-246 GCF_054177405.1 Leptonychotes weddellii | reverse complement strand
TAGACTCTGCCATTCTTTGCAGAAAGAACAGAGTACTCCTGTGCATAATGAAACAAGAATTGGACCCCCTCACACAACCCCAGAGCACTGAGATCACATTTGTAGCTGGCATCATCGAGTCTGCATGAAATCAAGAAATGTTGCAGGCCCCTGCACTCCCTTTGCAAATTAACTACCCTAAACTCCTCTAAAAACCCTCAGGCCAGGCAGAAACCTCAGAGTTGGCTTTTGGACAAGAATCCACCT
>NW_027881019.1:0-246 GCF_054177405.1 Leptonychotes weddellii | reverse complement strand
TGTCTTAATCAAGTAAAGGGTTGTTTTGCTCACGTCGTAGAAGGCCCAGGCTGGACGGTCTTGGGCTGGTGGTGTGAGGCCGATGACATACAGGACCAAGGGCCCTTCTGTCTTCCTTCTTCTCTTTTCTGGTATGTGATTTTCATCTTCATGGTGGAAAGACGGTTATTGCTCTTGTGGGCATGATTCTGCATTCCACGCGGGATACGGCCTTGATGTTTGATTCAAGAAGTGGCATCCTTTTTA
>NW_027881018.1:0-1685 GCF_054177405.1 Leptonychotes weddellii | reverse complement strand
TTGTATATATATACCACATCTTCTTTATCCAGTCATCTGTCGATGGACATCTTGGCTCTTTCCACAGTTTGGCTATTGTGGACATTGCTGCTATAAACATCGGGGTGCACGTACCCCTTCGGATCCCTACTTTTGTATCTTTGGGGTAAATACCCAGTAGTGCAATTGCTGGATCATATGGTAGCTCTATTTTCAACTTATAAAAATAATTCTTAGCTCACAGGTCATACAAAAACCAGCAGCAGAGTGCATTCCTATATCAAAACATCAAGTTGTACATGTTAAATATATACAATTTTTTTTTTTTGTCAATTGTACCTTATAAAGCTGAAAAAAAAAAAAAGACACTAGCAGCAAGTTGGATTTAGCCCATGGGATGTAGTTCACCAACGCATACTGTAGATTATTTACAGTTGACAGCTGTAAATGTAAAAATTAAACCACACACCAACTGAAAGGACTTTTCCCACATCATTCAGAAGAATATAGTAGAAATGAAAATGTGCATGACAGTTATAACTTCTCATTTGTAACTTGCATCCTTGGATAAGAATATTTTTTGAGGGCGCCTGGGTGGCTCAGTTGGTTGGGCGACTGCCTTCGGCTCAGGTCATGGTCCTGGAGTCCCGGGATCGAGTCCTGCATCGGGCTCCCTGCTCGGCGGGGAGTCTGCTTCTCCCTCTGACCCTCCTCCTTCTCATGCTCTCTGTCTCTCATTCTCTCTCTCAAATAAATGGATAAAATCTTAAAAAAAAAAAGAATATTTTTTGATTTATTGAATTATAATAGTTTTACATGACAAAAAATTTTGTAACAATTTTCATCAGCCTTTTGACATTTCAACATTTTTGACATATACTATAGACAAATATTTAGGACTTATAATTATATCTGGTATATAAGTGCTGACCTGAACAAATGTGTATCTTTTAGGTTCTTGCTGCTGCTTCTTTAGCAGGTTTATTGGAAAAATTGCAGAACTGCAACGAACTTTTGGAGAAAATTATGAAAGGGCTTAATGCATATCTTGAAAAAAAACGACTTTTCTTCCCTCGGTATGATGGATAATTAATTGTGCTATAACTTAAAGCATTTTCTGATAACGTGATGAAGGATAACTAAAGCATTTGTATTTTCATGTTTTTCTCTAGTTTTTTCTTCTTATCTAATGATGAAATGTTAGAGATTTTGTCAGAGACCAAAGACCCACTTAGAGTTCAGCCTCATTTAAAAAAGTGCTTTGAGGGCATTGCTAAGTTGGAATTCCTTCCTAATTTGGATATTAAGGCCATGTATAGCTCTGAAGGCGAGCGAGTGCAGCTGATTGCCCTTATTTCCACGTCTGCAGCGCGAGGTGCCGTGGAAAAGTGGCTCATTCAAGTGGAAGATTTAATGCTCCGGAGTATTCATGATGTGATCGCGGCAGCCAGGCTGGTGTGTTTCCTAAGATTTAACGTACACCCTATGTTCCACAAGTGCTTTCTTTTTAGGAGGTTTTGAATTTGTGCTGGTAAATTAACATTTACAGTTCTTACTATTTTTAACCATTTATTATTTTTTACTCTTTGTTTCTAACATTAAGATAATAATATTAGTAAGAACTGATAATATGTGATTAAGTGCTATAAAGGACAAAAGGTATTATGAGAATAAGGTATAGATGAGTTAGGATGGGGTGGGGGGGG
>NW_027881017.1:0-246 GCF_054177405.1 Leptonychotes weddellii | reverse complement strand
GGGTATTAAAGAGGGCATGTTCTGCATGGAGCACTGGGTGTTATACACAAACAATGAATCATGGAACACTATATAAAAAAATAAATAAATAAAAAAGAAATAAGTATTTCTTATTATGGGTCACAGTCCAAAAGTTTTGAAAAATATGGGCTCATAAAATAAATTGATAATCCTCTTCCTAAATGTTAGTTTTAAAGTGAAGGCCCCAGGTATTTTTTTTAATCAATAGATAATTTATGCATTATC
>NW_027881016.1:0-246 GCF_054177405.1 Leptonychotes weddellii | reverse complement strand
CTCGCTCTCTCTCCCCCTCTCTCACATACACATACACACACACACACACACACACACACACACACAAACACACACACCTCTGTGTCTAGCCAGGCTGGTCTTATGCTGAAAAATGTCACCTTTGAGGGTTAGTTTGTCTATTTCCAAATTTCTGTTGTTAGAAACAAATATTCCTGAAGTTGTTTTTTAGCCCTCAACACCTGGGGTGGGACAGGGGAGATAATGTTCGAATGCTTTCCAGCAGTG
>NW_027881015.1:0-246 GCF_054177405.1 Leptonychotes weddellii | reverse complement strand
TAATCGATGTGAGAGTTCTTGCTTAGATGGAAAAAAGTGCCAAGAACCACAGAGATGACATCTCAGTGGCAAATCAGTGTCAGGAAATGTTCAGGGAAAGAAGGAATTCAGAAGAGTCGAAGTGAAATTCATGGAAAGCCTTGGAAGGCTGCAGAAAGGTGGCAGAGAGCTACCTTGGTCTGGGCATTTTGGGAAGAGATGCAGATGAGGGGAGGCTGGGCTGGGGTTCTCTGCTCTGCTTTCAGC
>NW_027881014.1:0-246 GCF_054177405.1 Leptonychotes weddellii | reverse complement strand
CCCTCTACCAAGAGAACACATGTCCAGACAGCTGCTGGTCCTGGGAAGGGAAAACCCATCCATGCAGGGCCCTACAGCCTGAAGAGCAGACCCCTGCTATCTGAGCAAGCCATTCGTTGTTGAAGGCCGTGAACATTTGGAATTGTGTGTTATAGTAGCTAATTTAACTAATACCCTGCCCTTAGTCATCCGAGTTGCATAACTAGTGGGTTTGATCTTCAACTTCCGTGCACAGCACAAATGTGG
>NW_027881013.1:0-246 GCF_054177405.1 Leptonychotes weddellii | reverse complement strand
TGTATGGTGACTAACATAATAAAATTAAAAAAATATATATAGTGTCATAACAAAAAAAATGAGTACATTTGGGGCATTTAGAAAATCTTATGTCACAGAGCATATGTCTTGTCCCTTTTAGCACCATAAGGATTATAGTCTCTTCATTTGACTAAAATTCTAGAAATTGATGTCTTTCACATTCTAAAATCAAGAAGGAAACATCAGGGGCAGTAGGACATATACCAAAGTTGTCAGGAAACAGCA
>NW_027881012.1:0-246 GCF_054177405.1 Leptonychotes weddellii | reverse complement strand
ACTGTTTTTCAGAATGGCTGCACCAGCTTGCATTCCTACCAACAATGTAAGAGGGTTCCCCATTCTCCACATCCTCACCAACATCTGTCATTTCCTGACTGTTAATTTTAGCCATTCTGACTGGTGTGAGGTGGTATCTCACTGTGGTCTTGATTTGTATTTCCCTGATGCCAAGTGATGTGGAGCATTTTTTTTTTTTCATGTGTCTGTTGGCCATCTTTATGTCTTCTTTGGAGAAATGTCTGT
>NW_027881011.1:0-246 GCF_054177405.1 Leptonychotes weddellii | reverse complement strand
TGTCTTTATAATTTTGTGAAAGTGGGGAGGTCTAGGTGGTTTATGTGGCCAAAAGGGCCTTGGAGATTTAGGTCTATATGGTCTATTTTGATGAGGTCTATTTATATTAGGTGTAGGCCTGTTTTGTCTCTATACATGCGTGTTAAAGAAAAAGCTTTTATCTTGACTTAGTTCCTCAGCTGTTCTTATCAAGTCAATCAGTTCTCCAGTGTTTCTGGTCCCTGCAAATACTATAAATAATGCTTT
>NW_027881010.1:0-246 GCF_054177405.1 Leptonychotes weddellii | reverse complement strand
GTGTGTGTAAAACAGAAGCGAATAAAACCCTTTCCATAATAACTCTAGACTTTGTCATTCGGGGCTCATCACCCAGCAAAACAATTCCAGAGCAGACGTGGTTGATGGATGTACCGCTCCTTGGATGTTTTCGTGAGATAGGTCATAAATATTAATGGTATTGACAGAGCCTTAAAAATGTGTACCGTCACATTCCGGTAGCAACAGAAACACTCAGAATATTCCACTGCTTTCTTTCCCTGACTG
>NW_027881009.1:0-246 GCF_054177405.1 Leptonychotes weddellii | reverse complement strand
GGAAGCCTGCTTCTCCCTCTCCCACTCCCCCTGCTTGTGTTCCCTCTCTTGCTGTATCTCTCTCTGTCAAATAAATAAATAAAATCTTTTAAAAAAAAATTTGAGGGTGCCTGGCTGGCTCAGTTGTTAAGCGTCTGCCTTCGGCTCAGGTCACGATACCAGGGTCCTGGGATCGAGCCCCGCATCGGGCTCCCTGCTCAGCGGGAAGCCTGCTTCTCCCTCTCCCACTCCCCCTGCTTGTGTTCC
>NW_027881008.1:0-246 GCF_054177405.1 Leptonychotes weddellii | reverse complement strand
GATCCAGCTGCTTGTGAGGCCTCTGCCTGCTGGTGACCACAGGGGATGAGCCGCAGAGAAACAGCCAGCACGCTACGAGGCCGGCAGCGGGACAAAGTGACCCAGGGAGGGACCAGAAGGAGAAGAGGCAAGAACCCAGGGAGAGGCGGGTGGGGTGCCCCGCGCCCCCACACAGCGCCCAGTCCAGGGAGAGCGAGAGCGCCTGCAGGCATCTCTCTGCCGAGGTCTTTGCCAGAGGGGATTATC
>NW_027881007.1:0-1685 GCF_054177405.1 Leptonychotes weddellii | reverse complement strand
GGCTTTGTTTTTCTTTTTCAACATTTCCTTGGTGATTCGGGGTCTTTTCTGATTCCATACAAATTTTAGGATTGTTTGTTCCAGCACTTTGAAAAATGTCATTGAAATTTTGATCGGGATGGCATTGAAGGTATAGATTGCATTGGGTAGCATAGACATTTTAACAATGTTTAGTCTTCCCATCCCTGAGCATGGAATGTTTTTCCATCTTTTTGTGTCTTCTTCAATTTCTTTCATGAATGTTCTGTAGTTCCTAGAGTATAGATCCTTTACCTCTTTGGTTAGGTTTATTCCGAGGTATCTTATGGTTTTTGGTGCTATTGTAAATGGAATCGTTTCTCTAATTTCTCTTTCTACAGTTGCATTGTTAGTGTATAGGAAAGCAACTGATTTCTGTGCATTGATTTTATATCCTGCCACATTACTGAATTGCTGTATGAGTTCTAGTAATTTGGGGGTGGAGTCTTTTGGATTTTTCACATAAAGTATCATGTCATCTGCAAAGAGAGAGTTTGATTTCTTCTTTGCCAATTTGAATACCTTTTTTTCTTTTTGTTGTCTGATTGCTGTTGCTAGGACTTCTAGTACTCTGTTGAACGAGAGTGGCGAGAGTGGGCATCCTTGTCATGTTCCTGATCTTAAGGGAAATGTTCTCAGCTTTTCCCCATTGAGGATGATATTTGCTGTGGGATTTTCATAGATGGATTTTATGAACTTGAGGAATGTTCCCTCTATCCCTATACTCTGAAGAGTTTTAATCAGGAAAGGATGCTGTATTTTGTCAAATGCTTTTTCTGCATCAATTGAGAGGACCATATGGTTCTTCTCTCTCCTCTTATTAATCTATTCTATCACATTGATTGATTTGCAAATGTTGAACCACTCTTGCATCCCAGGCATAAATCCCACTTGGTCGTGGTGGATGGTCCTTTTGATGTATTGTTGGATCCTATTACCTAGGATTTTATTGATGATATTGGAATCCATATTCATCAGGGATATTGGTCTGAAATTCTTTTTTGATGGGGTCTTTGCCTGGTTTGGGGATCAAGGTAATGCTGGCCTCATACAATGAGTCTGGAAGCTTTCCTTCTGTTTTTATTTTTGAAACAGCTTCAGGAGAATAGCTATTATTTCTTCTTTGAATGTTTGGTAGAATTCCCCAGGGAATCCATCAGGCCCAGGACTCTTGCTTTTTGGGAGGTTTTTGATCACTGCTTCAATCTCGTTACTGGTTATTGGCCTATTCAGGTTGTCAGTTTCTTCCTGTTTCAGTCTTGGGAGTTTATAGGTTTCCAGGAAGGCATCCATTTCATCCAGGTTACTCAGCTTGTTGGCATATAGTTGTTGATAATAATTTCTAATAATTGTTTCTATTTCCTTGGTGTTAGTCATGATCTCTCCCCTTTCATTCATAATTTTATTAATTTGGGTCCTTTCTCTTTTCTTTTGGATAAGTCTGGCCAGTGGTTTATCGACTTATTAATTCTTTCAGAGAACCAACTTCTAGTTTTGTTGATCAGATCTACTGTGTTTCTGGTTTCTAATTCGTTGATCTCTGCTCTAATCTTAATTATTTCTCTTCTAATGCATGGCTTAGGCATTGTTTGTTGTTTTTCTCTAGTTCTTTTTTTTTTTTTTAAAGATTTTATTTATTTATTTATTTGACAGAGAGAGAGACAGTG
>NW_027881006.1:0-246 GCF_054177405.1 Leptonychotes weddellii | reverse complement strand
TATCGTAGAGATGAAGGTTTTTATTTTCTTTTTTATACTCATCTGTCCTGTTTGACTTTCTAGCCATGTGTATTCATTTCTTTTTGTCAATAGCAGTTACGTATGTGGTGACTTCAAAGCCACTATCAGTATGTTCTTTATAATTCTCTACCAAAAACACTGAAAGGTTATTAAAAATAAACAAATGCGAGATTAATACTGTATAGGGATTTGGGGAGGTAAGATGAAGGAGAGGTAAAAAGAATG
>NW_027881005.1:0-246 GCF_054177405.1 Leptonychotes weddellii | reverse complement strand
CTGCTTCTCCCTCTGACCCTCCCCCTTCTCATGTGCTCTCTCTCATTCTCTCTCTCAAATAAATAAATAAAATCTTTAAAAAAAAAAAAAGAAATGCAGACTCTCAGGCTTTACCCCATACCTACAGAGTCAGAGTCTACATTTTAACAAGCTCCTCAGGTGATTTGTTTGCGCATTAAAATTTGCAACTCTTGGACTTCACCACAGATACTTCAAGGACAGAACTCATGTCATTTAGCCATTCTT
>NW_027881004.1:0-246 GCF_054177405.1 Leptonychotes weddellii | reverse complement strand
TTACAGTACTGCACTGTATTTATTGGAAAAAAAGAAATCTGCATAGCAGTGGACCCACAAAGTTCAAACCTGTGTTGTTCAAAGGTCAACTGTGTAAGCTCCTAGAGAAGGCGGCCGGGATACCTAGTCCCATGGATAAGGGTAAATCTCTGCGGGAGTATATTTAAGCTGGGATGGGTTAGCCAGACAGAGATGGGGAAGAAGAGGATTGCAGGCCTAGGGAAGAGAGGGAAGAGAATGCGTGAT
>NW_027881003.1:0-246 GCF_054177405.1 Leptonychotes weddellii | reverse complement strand
TATAAAGGGGTTATTAGTGGTTTTAAAAACTGTGTTCTCAGAAATCTTTGTCTCTGTTATAGATGCCAGAGAAAGGATGAGAGAAGGTACAGAGGCAAGTATGATGGAGTTTTGAGATTCTATTCTTGCTTTACACAGAGCAGCTCTTGCTCATCAATTTCATTATGGGGCTTTGTCATTATTTAAAGAGAGGATTCATCAAAAAAAGAAAAAAATACGAAGTGGGTTCACTACCCCATTAATTAT
>NW_027881002.1:0-246 GCF_054177405.1 Leptonychotes weddellii | reverse complement strand
CATCAGTCTTACACAATTCACAGCACTCACCATAGCACATACCTTCCTCAATGTCCATCACCCAGCCACCCCATCCCTACCACCGCCCTCCACTCCAGCAACCCTCAGTTTGTTTCCTGAGATTAAGAGTCTCTTATGATTTGTCTCCTTCTCTGATTTCGTCTTGCTTCATTTTCCCCCTCCCTTTCCCTATGATCCTCTGTCTTGTTTCTCAAATTCCTCTAATCAGTGAGATCATATGATAAT
>NW_027881001.1:0-246 GCF_054177405.1 Leptonychotes weddellii | reverse complement strand
CACCTAGAATAAAATAATAAAAAGTAATAAAAATAAAAGCTTTTGCTGTCAAGGAGTATACTTTTTAAAAGGAGGGACAGGACATAAATAAAAGAAAGATTAAACACATGGCATGGCAGGTGATAATCAATGACATGAAGAGTAAATAAATCCAGGGAAGGAGAATGATGGGTGTGCTTGGGGAGGGGGTGGATCAGGGAAGACTTCTTGGAGGAAGTGACATTAAATAAAGGTCTGACTCAATAT
>NW_027881000.1:0-246 GCF_054177405.1 Leptonychotes weddellii | reverse complement strand
ATGAAAAGAGAGAGAGGCAAACCAAGAAACAGATTTTTACTATTGAGAACAAACTGATGGTTACCAAATGGGAGGTGGGTGAGAGGGTAGGTTAAATAGATGATAGGAATTAAGGAATACCCTTGTTGTGGTGAACACCGGGTGATATATGGAAATGTTGAATCACTGTATTTTACACCTGAAACTAATATTACACTGTATGTTAACTAACTGCAATCTAACTAAAAACTTAAAAAAAATGAATTT
>NW_027880999.1:0-246 GCF_054177405.1 Leptonychotes weddellii | reverse complement strand
GAAGTATGAGACCGGTGTCTCCCATTCAACACGGGGACTTTCCCTAGTTAAGATCCAACTCAGTAGCAGCTGATAATTTAGCATTTACTTTGGAGCTGGTCACTGCGGAAAGTGCTTTGCGTGTATTAACCAATTCTAATATGTACTACATATCAAAATGCCTAAAATGCCATCATTTTCTTTGACAGCCAGATGTTGAACAAAGAACGCAAGCAATATCATTAGTTTTTAGGGTTTTTTTTTTTT
>NW_027880998.1:0-246 GCF_054177405.1 Leptonychotes weddellii | reverse complement strand
GGAAGCTCTGGCCCTCCAGCAATCAGCTTGAGAACCAGGCTCACAACATGACTGTTCTGCTCTGCTCTTTTCCTGCATCCTTATTTCTGAATGCAGGTTTCCTATTTGTGCATCTGACTGATAGAACCAGAACTCACACCTGGAACCTAAGCTGTTAACAGAGCCTGGGAGATGTACTCTTTAACTTTCTAGGAAGGAATACAGGAAGGCGATTGCAATAGGCGTGGACCAAACTAACCCTCACTT
>NW_027880997.1:0-1685 GCF_054177405.1 Leptonychotes weddellii | reverse complement strand
GTTCTAGCAGTTTTGGGGTGGAGTCTTTTGGGTTTTCCACATAAAGTATCCTATCATCTGCAAAGAGTGAGAGTTTGACTTCTTCTTTGCCGATTTGGATGCCTTTGATTTCTTTTTGTTGTCTGATTGCTGTGGCTAGGACTTCTAATACTATGTTGAATAGCAGTGGTGATAGGACATCCCTGCCGTGTTCCTGACCTTAGGGGGAAAGCTCTCAGTTTTTCCCCGTTAAGAATGAGATTTGCTGTGGGTTTTTCATAGATGGCTTTTATGATCTTGAGGTATGTACCCTCTATCCCTACACTGTGAAGAGTTTTGATCAAGAAATGATGCTGTACTTTGGAGACGCTACTCTTGTCTTGCTCGCCCACATCCCCTTTGCCCAGCACAGGGCTCAGCTCACCGCCAGTGCTCCCTGGTGTCTAGGGGGGAAAGGGAGTGAAGGTAGCAGAAGATGCCACCCCAGCATGGGTCTCTTTGGCAGAAAGATTATTTTGAGCTGGTTATTTTTGAGAAACTGCAGACACAGGAGAAGCTCTGAAAACAGAGCTGAAGTCAGAGTTTATAAGGGACACTTACATGTGGCCATCTCTGTGGGTAAGTGTATCTCCCTCTCTGCACCAGGAACAGGGGGTGTCTCGAAATCTCCAGAACCCTTATCAGTGGACAAGGCCAGACTTCAATCTGCATAACAACCTTACCCTTGTTAGGTGTGCTTTTCCTGCTCACCTCCCATAACCTCCTCCTTCTCCCCAACAATATCTTTCTTTTGTCTGTAGCTGAAGGTGATATTTAAGGTGGTGGCTTGGACCCTCTCGGGGTATATATTCATTTTCCCTGGTCTCCCCCATGTATCCATGAGGTATACACACAATACACTTCTTCTCCTCTTTGTCTTGTTAATCTCTCTTTTATGACAGCGGGTCTCAGCCAAGAACCCAAAAGGGTGGAGGGAACATTATTTTTCTCTGCAGGAGAGAAAGAAGGAATTGCTAAGTTTAGCTTCTCCTTCACGAAGCTTCCAAAGGCATTGTTAGAACACTTAAAATATTTGAAAATAAGACCTATATAAGTTATATGTTAAGTGAATTATGCTGAAGAAGACAGTCTGTGGCTGTTGTCTTCTCTCCTCCGCTTTTAAATATGTTTTACCATCTCAGATAAGAAAGTAACAGCTCCAAAATGGTGAGATAGTTTGCTTCTCTTTAAAAAGTCATAGGAAGGATGCCTGGGTGGCTCAGTTGGTTAAGCATCTCACTTCAGCTTGGGTCATGATCTCAGGGTCTTGCGATCGAGCCCTGGGTTGAGCCCTGGGTTAGGCTCTGTGCTCAGAGGGGAGTCTGTTTCTCCCTCTCCCTCTGCTCCTCCCCACTACTCATGCTTGCTCTCTCCAATAAATAAATGAAATATTTTTTTTAAAAAATCATTGGAATAATGAAGTCCTTTAAGAATCTATGGGTCATCTGGGTGATAGACACTGGGGAGGGTATGTGCTCTGGTAAGCGCTGTGAATTGTGCAAGACTGTTGAATCTCAGATCTGTACCTCTGAAACAAATAATGCAATATATGTTAAGAAAAAAAAAAGAAGAAGAAGAAGGTAGCGGGAGGGGAAGAATGAAGCGGGGAAATCGGAGGGGTAGACGAACCATGAGAGACAATGGACTCTGAAAAACAAACAGGGTTC
>NW_027880996.1:0-13076 GCF_054177405.1 Leptonychotes weddellii | reverse complement strand
GTTCTGCATGGAGCACTGGGTGTTGTGCACGAACAATGAATCATGGAACACTTCATCTAGAACAAATGATGTAATGTATGGGGATTAACATAAGAATAAAAAAAGAAAAAAAAAAAAAAAAGAAAACACAGGAGCAAATCCCCATGACCTTGGGCTAGGGAAGGATCCTTAGATATGACACCTAAAGCATGAGCAACAAAAAAGAAAAAAAGGATAAGCTGGACTCTACAAAAATTACAAACATTTGTGCTATAAGCAATACAATCAGGAAAGTGAAAAGCTGACCCACAAAATGGGAGCAAATATTTGCAAATCATATAAGCTGAAAAGGGACTTACAGACAGAATATATACATAAAAACCCTCACAACTCAACTTGATAGTAAAAAATGGAAAATAAGTGAGCAATAATAAAGACATACAACCCAATTTTAAAAGGAGAAGATTGGGGGCCCCTGGGTGGCTCAGTCGTTAAGTGTCTGCCTCAGCTCAGGTCATGATCCCAGGGTGCTGGGATTGAGCCCCGCATCGGGCTCCCCGCTCAGCGGGAGTCGGCTTCTCCCTCTCCCTCTGTGCTCTCCCTCTCTCTCTCAAATAAATAAATAAAATCTTTAAAAAGGTGAAATACAAACTGTTTGCAGCCGTGTAAGAGCCAGAAGAATCTACCGTCAGACCTGCACTGAAAGAAACATTACAGTCCCTCAGGCACAGGGAAGAAGACACTGGCTGGACAAGTGGATCTGCACAAAGGGATGAGGCATCAGAACTGTAACAACATGGCTAAAAACACCAAAGAAATAAAGGGACTGAATCTCAGTGATTAAATTTTAGAGGGACACACAAGGCCTTGCATTCAGGATTGAAAAAAAAAAAAAAAAATTGCCCAAACACAGAAAGGGGTCACATGGCTTAATATCCATGTGAGGAAGAGTAGGGGCACTGATCCGAGGGACCCCAGAAATAGTGCAGCACCACTTGAGGCCCTCTTGGCCACACTGGGGACAGTTCAGCTCGGGGGCTGTTCTGAGAATGGTGATCAGAAGTGTGGCAGCAGGAGCAGGAGAAGGGAGGGCACAGGAGGCCTGAGGCCATCTTCCAGTGCCAAGGGGCAGTAGGTGAAGCAAGGAGCCTTGCTCTCTAGGGCCCTTTGTGGTGGAATGGAGCAGATCACTGTGAAGAAGCGCTTTCCCCTACGCTGACTACACTTAGGACAGGGCCCCCCAGGAGATGGGGGGCCCACGCCCAGAGAGCTCACATGGAAGTGGAAGGCAGGAGAGGTCGCCCGGCCTGGAGGCTGGGTCAGAGGATCTTCAGAGACTTCACTAGCCACGGAACAATCATTCTCCTTATGTCGTATTATTTCTACTTGCAAATCAGTACTACTCACCAGTGTCCATATACAGAAAGTTCTTCAGAGTATCCAACCCGAAGACGTACGTACTCAAAGTGTCAACTCTATAAAAACCTATGTCACAATCGCATAAGGGAAGGCCACACATGCCTGCTTCCCCTGCCAGCATGAAAACCCTCAGGTACCATCCAGCAGCCCCTACCCTATGAGAGACTCCAACGTGCATTTTTAAAGCAGACACTGACGCCTGCTTGCAGCGGGGAGTCCTACCTGCTGACCTCACCTGGATCCACTGCTCGCGGTTGATCTCCACGCCATTGGCCCGCAGTGAGGTGATGGCTCGGTCAATGATCTTCTCTACCATCTGTGTGTTCCCATTGGCTTCCTCCAGCTTGGCAGCCGTGATCCAGATGTGCCGGTCTGTAGGGATGTTCTCACGCGCCTTATTCAAGACCTTGCGGGCATTTTCATAGGTCTCTAGCCGTGCCAGAGCAAGCCAGAGCTGTACGGAGAGAATACCAGCAAACAAGAGGACGGTACTCAGCACACCCTGCCAGGTCAAGTGGTGAGCCAACCTCATCGGGTTGCAACACTTCCACAAAGTTCTCCCTTCCTTCCCCTCCTTCCCTCCTTTCTTTTAGATCTTATTTATTTATTTGAGAGACAGCAAGAAAGAAAGCGGGGTGGGAGGGGCAGAATGAGAAGGAAAAAATCTGCAGCAGACTCCACGCTGAGCACAGAGCCCGATGTGGGGCTCGATCTCACGACCCTGAGATCATGACCTGAGCTGAAACCAAGAGTCGGACGATTAACCGACTGAACCACCCAGGCGCCCCTCCACTAAATTCTTTCTAACAGCTCTCAAGGATCCTTTAAACAGAACCCACAGATGTGTACAACATTTTCACCTGATCTGATAACTGTTCAGTTATGTTTCTGACTTAGTGACTCTGGTTAACGTGAGACGTCGACAAATTCTCAGTCACACGTTTCAAACACCGGTTAAATGTACACAGTATGTCAGACTCATTCCAGGTGTTGGACAGAGGATGAGCAGGACGTGACTGCTGACTTCACAAAGGACACACGGGTGTTCAGCCTTCTGGGGTTCTCACACCCTGGCTGTTGATTCTGCAACATTTCATCACCAAAGATGTGTATGGGCTCTATTTACTTTTACATAAATAAATTAAGATTAATTTTGCTTGGAGAATTTCACAATACCCTTAAGATAATTAAGGACATATTGGATATCAAAAAACCAAGACTAAAAATCATTGCACAGAATGTTGTGAACCAGAATGTTTGAAACTAAAGACATCCAACTAGCTTTGAGGCAATGAGCCAAGCTCATGCTGGGCTGAGAGAAAGATCGATCAGTATTTTCTATCACCCTCCACTGTTCAGGTCCCATTTACAAACACTGAGCTAAATCAGGCCTGGGCCCTGAAAAAGAGTGCTGCACACAGAACTCTCTGGAGTGGCCAGAGACCAGCTAAGTTCCTGTTCCGCACTTGCATCAGGAGCGCGACGGGCCATGGCCAGGCTGGCCACTCTGCCTGGCAGCTGCGGTACAAGGTGGCCTCCTGTGACTTCACGCTGCCTCACAGTCCCAGAAATCAGGGGTCAGTGCTCAGCTGATGCCACTTCCCGCCGCTGTACTTGAACGCAGGCCAAGCCTGGCGGACTCACCTCCACACTGGTGGGGCAGCACTCCACAGCGCGGCTGAGCATGATTCGAGCATCTTCAGGCTCCTCCAGCTCAACGGCCGCCTTCCACAAGCGAACAGAGTTTGGAACATGTTCAAGGGCTTGGAAAGGTCAAACAAGAAACCAGGTCACAGAAAAGCAGAAGCAAAAGCAGGACGCTCATTTCCCAAAGAACGCTGCTGCCAGCAGGGTCAGAAGACCTCTCCCTCGGGGGCAGGCCAGGATCATACACCTGCCCCTTATACGGGGCCTCTCAAGTCTGGGGCAGATGCAACCAAGACCAAGGTGGAGCATCCTGAATCACAAGCAAGGCTGAGCCACAGCAGACGACTGAAGGTGGCACAGGGGGCTGTGCATGGTCTCTGCTCCCATTCAGTCTTGAAAATCAACATTATAAAACAAAGCCAGGCAACCACAAGAAGAAAATCACCTTCGCATGAAGGGCTCAGCCAGGCAGGTTGTGGGTGAGTGTGCAGAAGTCAAGGGAAAAGAAAACAGAAGCGGCCCTGGGACACATGTCTCTCCAGGCTGGCGTGCATCAGAGGGCTGGCTGGGCGTGAGCTCCTTCCTGGCCCCTGAGCCACACTGTGTGGTGACATCATGATCACGGCAGCTGAGCCTCACGGGCTCTGGAGCAGGTGGGCTCCTTTGGTGGCCCACAGGCAGCCAGCACACGGAGGGACATCAGGGAAGGGGGACAGACTCCCAGAAAAAGCTACCAGTTTGTGCAGTCCAGAAACTTCCAAACCTTTGTTTAAGCAACAGAGCCCTTTCTTCATATGCAATTTACCAAAAAGCCCCCAAAAGAAGGTGGATAAACACAGAGCTCTGCGGTGTGAGTATTAGGAGAGAGCGAGGCCAGGGCCCTAGTCAGCCCCTGGCAGGGGTGGGCTGACAGAGAACAGCACAGCTCGGGTCACCAGCAGGAAGCCAGAGCACCTCTAAGGCAGATCCCAAAGGGGTTCTTGTTCCTCGGAAACACAAGGGCCAAGCGTGTGGAAAACAGACCTAATATTTAACAGTGCAGAATCTGCAGACCCACAAAGTTTCTCGCATGGAATCAGGGCACAGACTGGGGCCACCTAGGACACCTGGAGGAAGCCAGGATGCGACATGCTGAGCCTCCCTCATCGGCAGAAGCAGTTGGCAGGCCTCAGGGGGCGCACAGCCCCCACCTGCTCCATGGGGCTGTGTACACAGAGCAGGATCACACAGGGCATTCGGGGTTCACAGAATCCCTCCCAAGGGTGACCTGATGATGCCACTGAGCCCACCACTGAGCCGAGTCCCTTCCCAGAGAACCATTCCCTTGTCAGCCCCTGGACTAGGCCGATATCCTGGACCCAGTCCATCTGGAGGGGCAGGGATTGGCTCTCACTGTGGGATGTGCCTTCCCTGCCTACAGAACTCTGCCAGCACCACACACCCATCATGTGTTCAAGAAACTTACCTCACAGCAAAAGACATGCAGCAAAGGGGTCAGGCCACGGGATACCCTGGCCTTACCACACCCCCACCTTTCGGAGCCAAGACCTGGCAGAACCGTGGGACACTACGGAGCATTCGGAACACTGGCTGGGAGAAACACCCCAAAGCAACAGGCCTTGACCTTATAGGATGCAAAAAAAAAAAAACAACAACCAAACTACAGTGGTGGTTCTCACATAGCCAAAACACATAGGTCGAGAAAAAGGAGTGACATCCAAGCGACTGAAGGTCCCACTGGGACAGCCCGGTTCCCACCTCAACCTGTGAGCTCTGCTGTCAGGAGTCTCCGCCCAAGGGAAGACGGGCCCACCGAGGCGCGTGACCACAGCTGCCCCACGCTGAGCGCCGGTGCAGGCACGCATCTCTCCGCCTTCTGATGCCAGCGCACCAGGCCTGGCTGCAGAGAGGAGCCCTGACGTCCAAGGTGAGACTGAGCTGCCAGTGTCCTGGGGGACAAGAGCCCAGAGTCCTAAGGACTGGCTCAGTATTGCCGTTTCCAGAGTTAGTTCATGGGAGTACAGCAGCCCAAGAAAGCAAGACCACCGAGGCTTTAGCCCCTTCAGAAATAACAGTTTGAGTCACCGGTCCAGGTAAAGAACCCTGACCAGGTAAGGTGCTAGCAGCCCAGTAACCAGCCAGAGAAACAAGGACACAGAACTACACCCATTCTCCTGCTGCTTCTGCAGATGCACGTTGACTACTCTGCCTCTGCCTTCCTTCTCCCTATTACACTGGGTATCAGTGGAAGTGAACTTCATAATTCAACCTCTAGCACACAGAACTTCCAGGTGGGACTGAAGTCATCAACTTCAGGGTCACTAACTTCACCCAGAGATGGGTATGACACCAAGGAACCTGTGTCTTCACTTTTTGGGAGACAGTGGGAACTCCTCCACTGGCGTCCCATCAGCAATCCAGACAAATAAAGCCAAGCCAACTGCTGCCAGCCGGTCCAGCTCCTACCAAGGGTCTTCCCAGAGACAGCGACCATGTAAGGCTACCTTGAGAGGCCACACCCAGCCGGTGTATAAGGGGCAGCCCAGATGGGAAAAGACCAGACTGAACTAGATATACCTGCCAGCAGAGGATGGGCTCACACAGAGGCCAACATGACCTCCAGCTCTGGCCCTGCAGGGAGGACACTCCAGTGCTATCCCTGTGCTCACGGTGACCCAACAGTGACAGCCACGGGAAGCTGCTGTGCTTTATGCACCACAATATAGGGTTTCAGGGCAAGGTAACCTCACTTTTATAGGACTGTATTAATTACAGAGTAACATAGAGCTTCATACCTATCATGGTGAGGTGAACTGACAGGAAGCAGCCAGTGGCCCAGCCACAGGCCCACATGTGCCCTTACAGACAAGGACACCGCAGCTCAGAGGTCAAGTATCACACTCAAGGTCACTCGGCCTCTTCAGGTGTCAGACTAGCATTCCAAGCTCAACACAAAGGACTAAGATGTCAGCTGCATCCAACTAAGACCCAGAGCTCACATGCCAGCGACTAAGGGCTGGCAGGATGTCCTAAGTCACTGATGGAAGTAGCTGTCATCTTGATTTTCACCAAGAACTAAATGAAGCGGCACCTGAAAAAAGAATGCTGTTTTTGGAAGTAGTCTAAGGATGGGGGCAGGCCAGGACTAAGACCAGGGAGCAGGGGCAGAGGCCGGCTTGGGGACTCAGTGTTCTTTCTACCTTAGCACAGCTCTCTGAGAGAAGCAGAGCCAGGACAGCCATTGCCCTAGAGATCCAGGACATCCTGGAAAAGCCATCACTCAACGCTGCCCTGCAGGCCCTACAGGCCCCACCTCCATGCCCCACTCCCCTCTCCAAATCTGAAGCCAGCTGGAAATGAACCCAGGTTATCTGGTGGTGAAAAAGGAGTGGCCACAAAGACATTCTGACCATTCATCACGAGATTGTGGCAGGCGAGATTCAGGAGAGCTTTCCCAAATAAATAATGCTAATTACCCAGAGTTTAATGTGTTTGTCATTAAAGAACTATTTTTCTGGCTGGAAAAAGATAAGTTGATTTTTTTTTAAGATTTTATTTATTCATCTATTCGAGAGAGAGAGAGAGGAGAGGGGGAGAGGGGAGAAGGGCAGAGGGGGAGGGAGAGGGAGAATGAATCTGAAGCAGACTCCCGCTGAGTGCAGAACCCCACGCGAGGCAGGGCTGGATCCCACCACCACGAGATCATGACCTGAGCCAAAACCAAGAGTTGGATGCCCAACCGACTGAGCCCCCCCAGGCGCCCCAAGATAAGCTGATTCCTATAAACCAAGACAGCTTCTAACTTTCTGTTCCTGGCCTCATTTTAAGAGAGTGGCTCTGAGTATTTAATGGGTAGTAAAACAGGAAACCAGACCCAAGAGAGGAAAACACACTTGAATGCACACAAGCACACACAGTCACGGTCACACGCAAGGGGGACTCCGCATGGCCTCTATCAAACACAGAAACTGTATGCGGTAACACTTGCATGGCCTGATGTCACACACCTCTAACATTTTACTCAAACACACATCGTAAAAACAAGAGCTGTAAACCTCACTGAAAACTGCCTCAACCCCACAAAATATACCTTATTTGACCCGCACTACAAGTCCAAGTAGAATACGCCCTCTGCACAGGTTTACTCCACATCAAGCCTCTGACTCGCATCTGCTATGGAACAAAGATCGAAAGCACAGTTGTGGGGGAGGGAGAAGTGCTGCTCTTCATACCAACCCCACAGTAATGACAAAGCACTACAAAAGCTCCATCTAGGGCGCCTGGGTGGCTCAGATGGTTAAGCGTCTGCCTTCGGCTCAGGTCATGATCCTGGAGTCCCGGGATTGAGTCCCGCATCGGGCTCCCTGCTCGGCGGGGAGTCTGCTTCTCCTCCCTCTGACCCTCCTCCCTCTCCTGCTCTCTGTCTCTCGTTCTCTCTCTCTCAAATAAATAAATAAAATCTTTAAAAAAAAAAAAAAGCTCCATCTCGGCAGTGAATCCGGACGGAACTGGCTTCCCCGGCATGCAAACCATGCACTGACAGGAGCTGATGGCACACGCCACCTTGCTTGGAGCACCAGGTGAGAAGATGAGGTGCCGTCACGTGACCTCACACGGGCCTCACGGGACAGGAGGGGCTCGATTAATGCACAGCTCTGCTGTGACCAGCCAGTCGGTTCTGCCTTAAAACCAAACGACATGCTGCCACGGCATCAGGCTCCTCGTGGTGGAAAAGACCAACACCCTGAGACCTGCTTTGGGCTGGCTTGGCCTGCCCTTCAAATACACCCCCACATCGAGCCCTAAGCAGCAGGTTCCGAGTGAGTACTGTTCTCATCTTACAGATGAGGAAAACCTGGGCTGCACAGTGACTGCTCACTTCACTCAAGGGCACACAACAGGAAAAGGCAGGAGTGGGATCTAAACCCGAGTGCCTACCCAAAATGGAAACTGCCTCCCAGTCCCAGACAGTCCAGGAGCAGAGACAACCCAGCCCAGAAAAAGGCCCCAAAATGTTACCCATTCCTTAGCCAGTACCACCAAAAAACTGAGCAAAGCAGCAAAAAGTCTGCTCTCCAAGAACCTGGGCACCAGGAATAGAAAAGACAGCACCTCCTTCAGGTGGACCATAGCCCCAGATGCACCTGCTGGTGACGGCATTCCCAGGGAGGCTCACCTTTCCGGAGAACCCGCTTCTTGGCACGAATGTCTGTTTCCAGCTCTGCTGCTCTGATGTAAATCCTAACAGACTGTGGGAGGTGACGGACAGCTTGGGCTACCACAGCTTTGGCTGTGTCCCCAGGCTGCAACCTGGCTGCTTCTAGCCAGACATCTTCACTCTGAGGGGCAAAACAAAAGAATAGGAAGTGTACATGCAGACTGGAATCTGAGATGGAGCCTCAGGAACAGGAAGGGCTGGGCTCACCAGACCTATGGCCCCAGGCTTTACAATCAAACAAAAATCCATCAGCTTGGCCTCAAGTACGCCTGCACCAGAGACCCCTGTAATGTCACTGCTTGGGAACGTGGCCACAGCACCTCTGTGTCCCCAAGTCGGGGAGACACACAACAGCACCATGAGAGAAGAACAGTCTGCCCTTCAGGGTGACAGGTCAACCAAGAGACGAAACGGAGACCTATCAGCAGCTGGCTGTGCGACGGCCTGAGTTCTCCTTTATGCCTGAGGTCCTGGCGTAAGTATTCAGAGAGGGTCTCTTTCATTGCCAAGGGCACCCTAGTCTGCACAACAGAGAGCGACCTTTACAGGTTCTCATAGGACTTTTTAAAACTTGTCTAGGGCGCCTGGGTGGCTCAGTTGGTTGGGCGACTGCCTTCGGCTCAGGTCATGATCCCGGAGTCCCGGGATCGAGTCCCGCATCGGGCTCCCTGCTCAGCGGGGAGGCTGCTTCTCCCTCTGACCCTCCCCCCGTCATGCTCTCTCTCTCTCAAATAAATAAATAAAATCTTAAAAAAAAAACAAACAAACTTGTCTAGTCACTCTACCTCCCAAAAAAGTGCTGGAACAGTCTCCTAAGAGTTACATTAATTTTTATGTTTCTTACATTAGGTGGGGTGGAAAAGCTGACCAATTTAGCTTTCTTGTTAAGGTTATCCTGCCATTAAACTAATCGTAGGTGGGCCTTCACTCTACGTGAAAAGAAGCAGGAAAAGCCTTTCCCCACTTTTTCCCCTCTTCCCTCTTGCCTGTCCTACTGTCTGCAGTTTCAACACCAAAAGGCAGGTAGGTTAGTCTACCTCCAGTTCACATCGCACGGGACACAACCCTCCTGCCTACGACAGACACCCAGGCTCCCCCTGGGGCTGGCATCGTACAGCCTTCCAGGAAAATGCCCCAACTTGGGCCTTACCTTGGGGCACATCTCTGTCCCCTTCATGATAAGGTTTCGTGCTACCTGCAGCTTCCCGGTGACTTCTTCCAGGCGGGCTGACGCAATCCAGGCTGGAGGGTGATGAGGGTTAGTCTCCCGAACAGACTTAAGGAGCAGCCGTGCCTTCTTGATGTCACTGTGAGGGCGAGCAAGCACACGGTCAGCCGCCACACTGCGGAGGACGTGCCCAGCCCCAGAGCGCAGGCACCCGCGTAGCGACTGTCAAATCTGATGTCCCAGGTGATGTAAGTAGCAGTGTGGGACACTGTTAGCAAGGTGCTTTCTAGCTCAGCATGCACATAGACTTGGAATATTATTCATAACACATTTAATATCCACAATGAACAGAGATAAGTAGAAAATCAACCTACTTCACCGTGTATTTCTTAGAATAACCACATCCGATTTTGGCTGCATGTTTTTCAAATAAAATCCAAAATATTCTAGGCAACCTGAGTCCCACCCCACCCTACCAGTTCCACAGAGCACTCACTTGATATCCCCTCCGTGGGTTGGGATCATGGAGTTTAAGTCCGTCAGATAGCCTTTGGGGTCAACTACCGTCTGTCCACTCACCGAGTCAGACACCTGCAAGACAGGCCAAGCCAAGTGGATTGCAGAGAGTCAAAGACGCCCAAAACCAAGTGCCCAGAGGCCCCCGGAACCCCTCCCGTGATCCTGACCACCAGTGGACATGGAAACTGTAAAAGCAGGAAAACCTGAACTCAAACAACAGTTTGTGATGATCACAAACGAATTTCACATCTATAAAACAAAGATAAATATATAAAAAAGAAATCATAAAAGCCCCAGGAAAAAAAACTTAACATAAGTTTTAAAAATGAGTGAAACCTAGAAATCGAGGTAAAAGATTATTCCAGCTAACTTTCTTTAAATATGCAAACAGCAGTTCATTATACCATTCTCTCCAGCTGTGAGTCTTAAAATCACCATGATAAACAATAACAAAAAAAAAACAAATGAAGCATGGGCAGAGGGTCCTAGGGAATACAGCAAGACAAGAAAAGGAGAAAAGTGGCACAGACTGGGATGGAAAAGATAAAGTGCTGTCTGTAGGTGACTGTCTATGTAGAAAATCCAAAGAATCAACATAAAAACAATTTTAGCAAGATTGTAGGATACGAGGTTGACATACAAAAGTCAATCATTTTCTTATATACCAACAACGAACAAAAGGGATCTGAAATTAAAAACACAGTATCGGGGCACCTGGGTGGCTCAGATGGTTGGGCGTCTGCCTTCGGCTCAGGTCATGGTCCCAGGGTCCTGGGATCGAGCCCCACATCAGGCTCCTGGCTCAGCGGGGAGCCTGCTTCTCCCTCTCCCTCTGCCTCTCCCCCTGCTCATGTTCTCTCTCTCTCTCTCTCTGTCTCAAATGAATAAATAAAATCTTCAAAAAAAAAAAAAAACCACACAGTATCATTTACGTTAGCACTAAAAATGTGAAATACTTATGTATTAATCTAACAAATACATACACGATCTCTATGAGGAGATCTACAAAACTCTGATGAAAGAAATCAAAGAACTAGATGAATGGAGAGACAGTCCATGTTCCTGGATAGGAAGACGTAACATCATTAAGACGTCCATTCTTCCCATCTTCATCTGCAGAGTCCCTGCAATCCCTGTCAAAATCCAGCAAGCTATTTTTGCGGATATTGACAAATTGATTCTAACGCTTATATAGAAAATCAAAGATCCACAGTAGCCAACACAACACTGAAGCAGAAGAACAAAGTCAGAGGGCTGATACTACCCGACTTTAAGACTTACTGCAAAGTCACAGTAATCAAGACAGTGTGTAATGTTGAAAAATTAGACAAGTACATCAGTGGAACAGAAGAGAGCCCAGGGGCGCCCGGCTGGCTCAGTTGCTAGAGCATGTGACACTTGAACTGAGTCGTGAGTTCAAGCCCCATGTTGGGCAGAGAACTTACTTTGGTGGGGGGAGGGAGGGGGAACAGAGCCCAGAAATGCAGTCAACTGGTCTTTGACAAAGGAGCAGAGGAACATAATAGAGCAAGAACAGTCTCTTCCACAAATGGTGCTGACCCACTGGACATCCACATGCAGAAAAACAAAACCAGACACAGACCTTACACCCTTTGGTGATGACTTTTTAGATACAACACCAAAGGCACAATCCACAACAGAAAGAAAACTAGACTTCATTAAATTAAAAAATTTCTGTCTGTGAAAGACACTGTCAAGGAAATAAAAAGACAAGCCACAGACTGGGACTGAAAACTTGAAAAGGCCTATCTGATAAAAGACTTACATCCAAAACATACAAAGAACTATCAAAACTCAACAATAAGAAAACAATCCAACTAAAAAATGGGTCAGGGCGTCTGGGTGGCTCAGTCGGTTAAGTGTCTGCCTTTGGCTCAGGTCATGATCCCAGGGTCCTGGGATCAAGTCTGGCGTCGGGCTCCTTGCTCAGCAGGGAGTCTGCTTCTCCCTCTCCCCTCCCCACTGCTTGTGTGCGCTCCCTGACAAATGAATAGAATCTTTAAAAAAAAAAAAAAGGGTCAAAGACCCTAAGACACACCTCACCAAAGAAGATATACAGATGACAAATGAGCATATGAAAAGATGCTCTACATCATATGTCACCAGAGAAATGCAAATGAGAACAACAGTGAGAAACTACTACACACCTCTTAGAATGGGCAAAATCCAGAACACTGACACCAAAGGCTGGTGAGGGTGCAGAGCAACAGGAACTCTCATTGGTTGCTGGTGGGAATGCAAAATGGCGCAGTCACTGTGGAAGACAGTTTGGTGGTTTCTTACCAAGCTAAACACACTTTTCCATACAATCCTGCAATCACACTCCTTGATATTTACCCAAAGGAGTCGAAAACTTCCATCTAAACACGCACAAAAAAACACTGCACACAGATGTTTGTAGCAGCTCTATTCATAATAGCCAAAACTTGGAAGCAACCAAGATGTCCTTCAGTAAGTGATGGGAGATAAATAAACCGCAGTAGATCCGGAAAATGGAGCAATATTCAGTGATAAAAGAAATGAGCTGTCGGGGCGCCTGGGCGGCTCGGTCTCTTAAGCGTCTGCCTGCGGCTCAGGTCATCTCAAGGTGCTGGGATCGAGCCCCATGTCGGGCTCCCTGCTCAGCGAGTCCACTTCTCCCTCTCCCTCTGCCCCTCTCCCCACTCATGCATGCGCTTTCTCTCTCTCTCTGAAATAAATAAAATCTTTAAAAAAAAAAAAAAGAAATGAGCTGTCAAGCCATGAAAAAACATACAGGAGTACACCTGAAATTAATGTAACATTGTGTGTCAACTATACTTCAATTAAAAAAATTTTTTTTTAAAGAAACAGCCATCAAGCATGCAAAAAGATGCCAAATCTTACTAAAATTAAGGCTAATGTGAATTAAAAAAAAAAAAAAAGGACATGGAGGGGCGCCTGGGTGGCTCAGTTGGTTAAGCGACTGCCTTCGGCTCAGGTCATGATCCTGGAGTCCCTGGATCGAGTCCCACATCGGGCTCCCTGCTCAGCAAGGAGCCTGCTTCTCCCTCTAACCCTCCCCCCTCTCATGTACTCTCTCTCTCTCATTCTCGCTCTCTCAAATAAATAAATAAATCTTTAAAA
>NW_027880995.1:0-246 GCF_054177405.1 Leptonychotes weddellii | reverse complement strand
TTAGCAAAAAGATAAATAATAGAAGCGAGGGAAAAGGACACGAACAGGCAAATCATAAAAGAAATACAAATAGCCAGTATATACATGAAAACATGCTCAATCTTTTTTTAAATTTTTTTATTGTTATGTTAATCTCCATACATTACATCATTAGTTTTAGATGTAGTGTTCCATGATTCATTGTTTGTGCATAACACCCTGTGCTCCATGCAGAACGTGCCCTCCTTAATACCCACCACCAGGCTA
>NW_027880994.1:0-246 GCF_054177405.1 Leptonychotes weddellii | reverse complement strand
CCCAGGCGCCCCGACAAATCACCCTCCTCTATGATATTGTGTATGTTTAGTTCGGCAATTTAACTTTATAACTTTTGTGTTTTTTTTTTAATCCACCGATTCATCTATTAAAACTTTTATTGAACACTTATAATCTGATTGGCTTTGTGTAGGCACTGGACATATAAAGATAAATATGAGAGAGTCCCAATTCAGTCTAATGTAATTAATGAGCTATAAGTGTAAATTATCACATGGTAATGCATT
>NW_027880993.1:0-246 GCF_054177405.1 Leptonychotes weddellii | reverse complement strand
TTGGTTAAGCGACTGCCTTCGGCTCAGGTCATGATCCTGGAGTCCCTGGATCGAGTCCCACATCGGGCTCCCTGCTCAGCAGGGAGTCTGCTTCTCCCTCTGACCCTCCCCCCTCTTATGCTCTCTCTCTCTCTATCTCATTCTCTCTCAAATAAATAAATAAACAAAATCTTTAAAAAAAAAAATGAACTGATACTAAGAGATAAAGATTCCACCAACATAGCAGCTGTCCTGAGGTATAATTTT
>NW_027880992.1:0-246 GCF_054177405.1 Leptonychotes weddellii | reverse complement strand
GGGGGGGCCACACCGCTCAGGACGGGGTCGGTCCCCAGGGAGAATCGGTGTGACGCCAGAGAAGGGCCAGCTCGGGTTGGCTCCTGCCACCAGGCTCACTGAGGCCCTACTGTGCGCGGGCCTGCGTGGGGCCTTGGGGTGCACGGTGAACACAGAGGAGCCTGTGTCTGGAGCACGGAGGCGGGAAGGACAGGTGAGCAATGCGGGACGGGGTGCGCCAGGCGGGAGAGGCGCTGGGGAGAAAGT
>NW_027880991.1:0-246 GCF_054177405.1 Leptonychotes weddellii | reverse complement strand
GCCCCGACAATGATATATTTATTTTTAAGATTTTATTTTTTTAAGTAATCTCTGTATCCAATGAGGGGCTTGAACTTACAACCTTGAGATCAAGAGTCACATGTTCTGCCAGCTAGCCAGCCAGGCCCCCCCACAACAATATGTTTAAATGATTCTGGATTGGTGGAGGCTTAGCTTATCAATGGTGGGTTCAGCTGGGCTTGACTCCAAGTTGCAGATTGGGTCTAGGTCTCCTCCACCTTGGAT
>NW_027880990.1:0-246 GCF_054177405.1 Leptonychotes weddellii | reverse complement strand
GCGTGTGACACTGTGGGCAGAGCCTTTCCAGTCGGGTGGTGTGGGCGGCAGCCCCCTCAGCTCTGCTCCCGAGGGCCCTTCTGTCCTAATAGCTTGTCCTTCCCGGTCTAATCAAGGGGGCTGCCGTGTAGACAGACCCAGTCGAGTCTGGAGGAGGAGACCTCCACACAAACCACGTAGATTAGGGTGGGGAGGACGGGGAGGAGCCACCCTCTGGCACGGGCTTGAGCCCCTCCCCAGGAGGTT
>NW_027880989.1:0-246 GCF_054177405.1 Leptonychotes weddellii | reverse complement strand
ATCTCTCTCTTGCAAACATGCGAACAGTTGCCTTGAAAGGTATGCAGACTTTACAGTGTGGGACACAAGCCGGGATAACGGTGTCGCTGTCCACCTGTGATTCCCAGGGAGGGAGGACGGTGATCCTCTGTGCCGCGTCCCTCCCCTGCATCTCCGAGCGTGGACTTGACAAATGCCTCTCGGGAGCAGTAGTCACTTTCGGGCATGTTAGGAAGGCTCAGCGTTCTTTAGTGTTATTTCTGGGCT
>NW_027880988.1:0-246 GCF_054177405.1 Leptonychotes weddellii | reverse complement strand
GATAAGCCATGTTTGAATAGAGGCCCATTGAGAAAAGAGTAAGTGGAGAAACATTCCTCTCTGAAATATAACACGGCATTGAATTCAAAAGCTTGCTCAATGGCTTCATGGGGAAATGAATGGTCTGTGCCATATAAAGGGGCTGGGGTTTTAATCAATATTTTTGTGGACAGAGTTTGGAGAAGTAGTAATTGGATTACAAACAGAATGAAATGCTGAAAAGGGAAATGTGGAGGGATAAGTAAG
>NW_027880987.1:0-246 GCF_054177405.1 Leptonychotes weddellii | reverse complement strand
GCTGTTTGCAGAACTAACTTCCAGCTCATGGAAGTTTCGGCAGCCTAGATCTGTCGGACACTTTGTCCCCCGGCAGGTGGCTGGGACCAGGTGGGACGATGTGCTCATGGGGGCTTTCCCTCTGAGCTGGCTGTCCTCCTGAGGGGGGTCACGGAGACCCTGGACCTCAGGGCAGCCCTTGTGGGGTGGTCACACAGCTACTAGAAAGGGGGTGCTCAGCATGGGGGGTCCTGTGGTCCTGTGTTC
>NW_027880986.1:0-246 GCF_054177405.1 Leptonychotes weddellii | reverse complement strand
TTGTGTTTTTAAGTCATCTCTACACCCAATGTGGGGCATGAACTCATGAGCCTGAGATGGAGAGCTCAGACTCTACCAACTGAGCCAGCCGGTAACCCCAATCTTCTCTTCTTTTAAGGACTTTTCTCATCACATGTCGGGCCCATCCAGATAATCCAGGATCATCTCATCTCGAGACCCTTAACTTTACTACTTGTGTGAAGATCTTTTTTCCAAATAAGGTCACACTGACAGGTTCCAGGGGTT
>NW_027880985.1:0-1685 GCF_054177405.1 Leptonychotes weddellii | reverse complement strand
GGGAGAGGGGAGAAGGGAGAGTCGCAGAGATCAAGAGATCATGAAAAAAGCACTGAGAGGCAGCAAGAGGTCTTGTCCATTTACAAACCTCTCCCACCTCTACTAATCTTCATTTTTTGAAGCAAATAAAATGCAAGGCAAGTAAAACAAGCTGTTACTTCAGGAGGTCGGTTATGTTGGTTCATTCCCACTTCTCAAACATACATTTGTTTCTAGAGATTCTGTAACCATGTTCCTTTTGGAGGGGGCAGGGTGGGGATACAGAGAATAGAATTGAGTATTCCCTGAGTTGGGTATGAGTATCATTATTGCCTTTTTAAAGACTATTCATTATAGAAAAATTTATACAGAACATGAAAAGAAAACACCCATGAAAATAATAGTACAATAAACCCTCATCAACCCATCACTCAGTTTCACAATTACTGAGCAGAGAAAACTTTGCCTATAATAACTCAAACATCATAACAATCTTATGCTGTGGGTATTATTTTTACGCCCATTTGGCAGATGAGGAAGCTGAGACCTGACAGGTTAAGGCACTTTCCTAGAGTTATCCAGGCAGCTAGACTCCAGAGTCCATGCTCTTAACTTCCAGGCTACCTGAGGCTAGCTCTCTGGACATATTGTGACTTTTACCCTCCTGGGAGGGCTGCTGATCACTTCAGGACCCTGAGTAATATGTGACATATCTGTGCCTTTGCTCAAAATAGAATCTAGACGTTGATACTCAAAGTATGATCCTCGGGCTAGCAGTTGCAGCATTGCCTGGAACAAATACAGAATCTCAGGCCCAGCCCAGACCTGAGTCAGAATCTCTGGGGGTGGAGTCCCGCACACAGTCCGTGTTTCCACAAGCCCTCCCTGAGGTTCTGCTGCAAAGTGTTTGTCTCCAAGATTTTGCTTCCTTCCAGAGTGCTCTGTGGATGCCTGCTTGGCGAGCCAGCCTGGGAATGGCTTCTCTCTCTCCCTGCTCCCTCTCCCAGCCATACGCTCCATGTTTATTTAGACACTCCACGCCTGGTGTCCTGCGGACGACACTAATCCTCCGAAACAACATCCTTATGACCACACAATAGCTGCCCTGCGTCCAGTAAACTGCCCGCACCCCAGTGCTCTGTGTAGATTCTGCCACGTGTACTGCAGTGTTCTAGAGGCTGTGAGTATTGGGAGTTTTGGAATGCAGGTTTCCGGGGTCTTCCTGGCTTCCACCTCACGTCACTGTGATTTACCTATGCAGGTGTGAGGTGTAGCACCTGTTAAAAATATGCACCAGAAGCCACTCTGGAAAACTGTATGGAGGTTCCTCAAAAAGTTGAAAATAGAGCTACCGTACGATCCAGCAATTGCACTACTGGGTATTTACCCCAAAGATACAAAAGTAGGGATCCGAAGGGGTACGTGCACCCCGATGTTTACAGCAGCAATGTCCACAATAGCCAAACTGTGGAAAGAGCCAAGATGTCCATCGACAGATGAATGGATAAAGAAGATGTGGTATATATATATACAATGGAATATTATGCAGCCATCAAAAGGAATGAAATCTTGCCATTTGCAACGACGTGGATGGAACTGGAGGATATCATGTTGAGTGAAATAAGTCAAACAGAGAAAGACATGTATCATATGATCTCACTGATATGAGGAATTCTTAATCGCAGGAAACAAACTGAGGGTTGCTG
>NW_027880984.1:0-246 GCF_054177405.1 Leptonychotes weddellii | reverse complement strand
TTGGGAGTGAATACACGGAAGACTGGTTGAGTTGAGTCAGTTTTGCTATGCTGTTAATTGCCATGCTGCCCAATGGAATGGTGTCTCATCCAGCGTCACACTCCATGTCATGTGGAAGCCCTTGGTCATCAGGTAAAAATTCTTCACATCCTCAGGTAGCACACAGTTATTTTTTTGTTCCCATGAAGAAATCATATGATGTTCAGCAGGCGGTTTCTCTATGATAGTCACCTCTGTCACACCTGG
>NW_027880983.1:0-246 GCF_054177405.1 Leptonychotes weddellii | reverse complement strand
CATGACCTGAGCCGAAGGCAGCCGCTTAACAACTGAGCCACCCAGGTGCCCTCAATGATAAAGTTTTAAAGCAGGCAAAAACCGATCTATGGTGTTGGAAGTTAGGACGGTGGGCACCCTTGGAAGAGGCTTGTGTAGAAATGGCATGAGAGGACTTCTGGGATACCGGTCATGAGTGTGTTCATTGTATATAAAATCACTGAATTATACATTATGGTTTGTGTTCTTTTTGTATATATTTTATAT
>NW_027880982.1:0-246 GCF_054177405.1 Leptonychotes weddellii | reverse complement strand
TAGATGAAGTGTTCCATGATTCATTGTTTGTGCATAACACCCAGTGCTCCATGCAGAATGTGCCCTCCTCAATACCCATCACCAGGCCAACACATCCTCCCACCCCCCTCCCATCTAGAACCCCGTTTGTTTTTCAGAGTCCATCGTCTCTCATGGTTCGTCTACCCCTCTGATTTCCCCCGCTTCATTCTTCCCCTCCTGCTACCTTCTTCTTCTTTTTTTTTTTTTCTTAACATATATTGCATT
>NW_027880981.1:0-246 GCF_054177405.1 Leptonychotes weddellii | reverse complement strand
ACCATTCTTCCCTGATATGTTCTAAAACCAGTTGGTGAAAGTTTGATAAGAAATGGAGATTTACACAGTCTCAAAATACCTCCTCACAAAATATTTATTAATTACAGAAGAGAGAATAGTAAGTTTACAGTGAGAAACCTGATAGACACCAACTTAACCAAATGATAGAATTTCACATTATAGGTAATGGGATCAGTAAATATCATATGCCTCCTGAAAGGATGCATTATGAAGGACATGTCATTT
>NW_027880980.1:0-246 GCF_054177405.1 Leptonychotes weddellii | reverse complement strand
AATATCGGTTGACCAAGCAAGATTTTGCAAGAGCTGAAATTTGTGCATGTTTTTTTTTTTTTCTTTCTCTCCACCGTTCCTCCCTCCATTGCTACAAGGTGATGTCTCCTAGGCTATGCAACTCCTGATTCTACCTTAAAGGGAAATAGTTTCAATATTGTAATTTGCTGATTGTTTGAGACTATTTTTTTTTTAAATTCTATTATGTTATGTTAGTCACCATACAATAAATACATCATTGGTTTT
>NW_027880979.1:0-246 GCF_054177405.1 Leptonychotes weddellii | reverse complement strand
GCTTTGCGAAGGCCTTCATTATATACCCACCAAACTGAATTAAACCTTGCGAAGTTTCAAAGAACCAAACAAAGAGAAACATTTAAATCAAGGAGTTACAGCCTTCACTTTGGCTTTACTTCATGGTTTTTAAATTAATCCACACGAAGTTTAGGTAGTTGTGAAATAGACAAAAGACATAAGAATTGATTTTTTTTTTAGTCCTCATAAAATATTCTCTAGTGAATTGTACATCAATAACAAGAT
>NW_027880978.1:0-246 GCF_054177405.1 Leptonychotes weddellii | reverse complement strand
GGGTTTATCTGTTTTTCCTTGCAGTTCTATCAGTTTTTGCCTCAGATATTTTGACTCTCTGTTGTCAGGTGTACACACATTAAGGATTGTTACATCTTCTTGGAGAATTGACTCCTTTTTCATTATGTAATGACCCTGTATCCCTGATAACTTTATTTTTTCTGAAGTTTGCTGTCATGGATCCACTCTTTAAAAAAAAAAGCATCATAGCATGACAAGCAAGACCTCCCCTTGGTATTGGCACTC
>NW_027880977.1:0-246 GCF_054177405.1 Leptonychotes weddellii | reverse complement strand
TGAAGAATTTAGTTTATTTTAAACCATTATTATATTGGGGGGGATAAGCAGTTTTAGTACTGATGCTAAAGTACTTTATCATCCATGTGGATGGAACTTTTGTTCTAAAAATTGACTTCATTTTCAGTATTATAAAAAAATTCTACTCAAAATTACGCTTTCCCAGAAAAAATTATAAAATTACTCTAACATTGAGGGGCGGAGCAAGATGGCGGAGGAGTAGGAGACCTGGATTTCGTCTCCTCT
>NW_027880976.1:0-246 GCF_054177405.1 Leptonychotes weddellii | reverse complement strand
TTCCAGGAAATAACCTCAGCGGCGACAGATGTTGACCCGCAGTGTCCGACC
The DNA here is from genome assembly GCF_054177405.1 of Leptonychotes weddellii. Classification (NCBI taxonomy): domain Eukaryota; kingdom Metazoa; phylum Chordata; class Mammalia; order Carnivora; family Phocidae; genus Leptonychotes; species Leptonychotes weddellii. The sequence goes on along the minus strand of NW_027880976.1, from coordinate 195 downwards.
GGGGACCTCCCCTGTCCGAGTCTGTGAGCGGGCCATGAGCACGCAGGCCGGCCGTGGGGGTCTCACACTGATAACTCTGCCGAGGTCGGCTATCCCCGCGCCTACAGCTGCCCGGCGCGATGTGACCACTGAGGCCACCTTCTAGTGGTGGGCAGGGTGGGCATCTCCGTAGACGCCAGTGTTGGGATGTCTGTG
>NW_027880975.1:0-246 GCF_054177405.1 Leptonychotes weddellii | reverse complement strand
GGACCCTAGAAGGTGAAGGGTAGGGAGGGTCCAGGGCTCAGGCAACAGGCATGGACCTCCGAGGAAAAAGCACCCCACCAGGAAGACGCGCGTCCGTGTCCCACCGGGGACGTGAGTTCTTTCCTCCCTCCGTGAGACCATCTTGCCAACATCACTATTCTACCTTGACTTGAAGTGTACAGAAATGATTCAAGAGGAGCAGAGGAGCGAAACACTCGACTACAGTTCAGATATACGTTTAATATT
>NW_027880974.1:0-1685 GCF_054177405.1 Leptonychotes weddellii | reverse complement strand
GGCTTTCTGCTCAGCGAGGAGGCTGCTTCTCCCTCTCCCTCTGCCTGCCCCTCTGCCTACTGGTGCTCTCTCTCTCTCGCTGTCAAATAAGTAAAATTTTTAAAACAAACAAATAAATAAAAGACATGTTCTTTTTTTAAAAAAATATTTTATTTATTTATTTGACAGCGAGAGAGAGAGAGCACAAGCAGGGGAAGTGGCAGGCAGAGGGAGAAGCAGACTTCCTGCTGAGCAGGGAGCCCGATGTTGCGCTCGATCCCAGGACTCTGGGATCATGACCTGAGCCAAAGGCAGACGCTTAACGACTGAGCCACCCAGGTGCCCCTAAACCTTTCATTTCTGTGGCAGTTTGTTATGCAAGAGTAACTGGATAATTTAATGAGCAAATGAGACTTTTCAAGAAATGGTGCAGGAACAAATGGATATCCGTATGAAAAAAAAGGAACTTCAATCTATACTTCACATCATACATAAAACATTAGTTCGAATTGGAGGACAGAATCAAATGCAAAGGGTCGAATGGGTGGCTCAGTCGGTTAAGCATCTGATTCTTGGTTTCGGCTCAGGTCATGATCTCAGGGTTGTGAGATGAAGCCTGGTGTCGGGCTCCATGTTCAGCAGGAAGTCTGCTTGAGATTTTCTCTCTCCCTTTCCTTCTCCCTCTGCCCCTCCCCCTTCCCCCCAAAATAAATAAATAAATCTTAAAAAAAGAATCAAATGTAAAGACAAAATGTACAGAGCTTCTAGATAAACACATTGAACTAAATTTATTCAGTTAGCCAACATATAATACATCATTAATTTTTGATGTAGTGTTCAACGATTCATTAGTTGTGTATATTATATGTTAGCTAATTGAACATAATAAAAAATTATAAATAAATAAATTTATTCAGTGGCATATACTCAGTAATAAGAAAGAAAAATAACCTAGTCATACATGCACCATCATGGATGTACCTCAAAAACATTATTTGGAAGAAAGTAAGCCAGACACAAGAGTACATACTATATGAACCTACTTACATAAAGTTCTAGGACGGGTAACAAGAATCTATAATGGCATTGAACAGTAGTTGCCTCTGCACAGGGAATGAAATCCTGGCACTGGTGCTCTCTATCAATGTCCAGTCCCTCAGGCTGATTATTTTCTTTTGGGTGCTTTTGTGGATTCCACAGAAATACTCATGCTGGGCTCTCTAATTGTAATTCTCATAATTTGAGTCTCAGCCTCTGTCTATCCAGCAGCTCATCCTATACTAAATCTCTCTTACACTTGGGGAATCTCCTGAGCAAAGTTCACTTTAAGGCAGCTCTAGATCAGCTTTCTTCCCAATGTGGCCCACATGTTGCCACTAAAAACACTCACAAATCCTTGTCCCACCGTGAATCGTAGTTTGCTCCCAGTGTAGGGTTTTACTCTGTAGCCATGAGCTTCAGCTTCTTGCCTTGGACTTCCTCTAGCATGGTTCCATCTGTCTTTGGACCCCACATATGCCAGGCAATCAAGGTCAAATGCTCTTAGCTGTTCACTAGATGTTTCTGTTACTTGCCCTCCCCCACACCGCCCTCCAGGAGGGGAAGAGAAAAAAATTCTAGCCCTCCAGAACTTGCTGCAGTAATATTGCTCTGCAGTCCCTCTAACTTCCATCTTTTTATACCTTAAGAGAGTTGATAAGGAATCA
>NW_027880973.1:0-246 GCF_054177405.1 Leptonychotes weddellii | reverse complement strand
CGACACATGGGCTCTCTCTCTCTCTATATATATATACTTATATATAAAGAGAGAGAGAGAGAGAGTGAGAGCAGGGCAGAAGGGGCAGAGTGAAAGAGGGAATCTTTTATTATTATTATTATTATGTTATGTTAGTCACCATACAATACATGATTAGTTTTTGATGTGGTGATTCACGATCCATTGTTTTTGTATAACACCCAGTGCTCCATGCAGTACGTGCCCTCCTTAATACCCATCACTGGG
>NW_027880972.1:0-246 GCF_054177405.1 Leptonychotes weddellii | reverse complement strand
TGGTGCTGATGACTCCCAGCTATTCCTCTGGCTTGGGAGCCTTGATCTGGTTCTGTCCACACACTTTCCATTCCTAACAAGGAGCATTACGAACAAGGAAGAGGTGGAGAGGGCTGCAGGGAGTGTGCACTGGCCTCTGTCTCCATCCCTCAGGGCAGGGAGGGTGTTGTGGACATCACTGCAGGAAGTGACTCCACAGTCAGATGACCAAGTCCAGGCTGCCCACCAGCACTTTGTAGTGAAGGA
>NW_027880971.1:0-246 GCF_054177405.1 Leptonychotes weddellii | reverse complement strand
AGCCCAATGCGGGGCTCGATCCCAGGACCCTGAGATAATGACCTGAGCTGAAGGCAGTCGCTTAACCAACTGAGCCACCCAGGTGCCCCGAGGTGAGAGTTTTCTGGGTTAGGTTGTTCAATATCCTCTCACCTAACCTCATTCTACCTTCACTCTACCCTGCTACTCTACTTCTCATTAACCTAGCTGCTCATTTCCCTGCTTCTGTTATCTATTTGTAAACTTTATAAACCTAAGCCATTGGGT
>NW_027880970.1:0-246 GCF_054177405.1 Leptonychotes weddellii | reverse complement strand
TTTTGATGTAGTCCCAATAGTTTATTTTTGCTTTTGTTTCCCCAGCCTCAGGAGACCTATCTAGAAAGATGTTATGGCTCATGTCAGAGAAATTACTGCCTGTGCTCTCTTCTAGGATTTTTATGGTTTTAGGTCTCACATTTAGATCCCTAATCCATTTTGAATTTATTTTTGTGTATGGTGTAAGACAGTGGCCTAGTTTCATTCTATTGCATGTAGCTGTTGTGTTTTCCCAACACCATTTTT
>NW_027880969.1:0-246 GCF_054177405.1 Leptonychotes weddellii | reverse complement strand
CTCCCTCTGTGTGTTCTCTCTCAAAAAAATAAATAAATCTTTTAAACTTCTGCCTTTTGAGGACATCTGTCTCTTAGAGACCAAGTAGCCATGTCTCTAAGAACCCATCTCTGGATGATGGGGCAAGTTCGGAAGTCAGGAGCCAGAGGCAGCCCCCTCCTTGTTCCTCGGCTGCCGGATATGCAGAGTGGGAGGACACGGCTCCTCCATTCCCCTGATCATTCCTCCCAAATCTGACATGCCAGG
>NW_027880968.1:0-246 GCF_054177405.1 Leptonychotes weddellii | reverse complement strand
GTAAGAAGATCTGGATCTCTACAAACAGAATATCGCAGGCGGTTGGTTTTCAGGTATGAATCGAAAAGCCGTGATTCTGCAGGCAGATATCGGAGGATAAACGGCAGCGGGAGGGTGCCTGGCCGTGGGGATCCTGCACCGCCGGTGAGTGACAGCCTCACGCGCTGCGGACGGGCACAGACTCGCAGACCGGTAGTGTCGGGAAAGGACTTTAGGGCAGCCCCCGGGGTGGAGAACCAGACCAGC
>NW_027880967.1:0-246 GCF_054177405.1 Leptonychotes weddellii | reverse complement strand
TCTGATGGGCCATATTCTAATCTTCTGTCTCATGAACTGATTTTTTTTTTTTTTTTTTTTTTTTTACTCCAGTAGAAAAACTAGAAAATATAGGTAAGCAAAAATGAAGAGAAAACATTCTATATTGTTACCACCCAGGGATAAGTAATATAAATATTTTTGGTCTTCAGACTTATTAAAGCTCTATATATTCACTGTACAGTAACCTAATTGTTTCCCCAGTTACTATAATGTGGACATCTTTCC
>NW_027880966.1:0-246 GCF_054177405.1 Leptonychotes weddellii | reverse complement strand
TCAGGAAGATAGATGGCAGGGGAGGGGGCTTCCATCAGCTGCTACCACAAGTGATAGAGCAGTGGAGCACAAAATCAGAACTTTTAGAAGTGGCTAAGCGGGGGATGGAACCCTTGCTGGGACAGTGTGGTCTCAGGACCCTCGGAGTCTCAGGAAGACCAGGGGTGCCTGAGTGCGGCAGAGCTCCCAGGGATCAGAGTGGGGAAGCCAGCTGCAGAGCTGGAGCCGAGGAATGGGCTCTCAGCT
>NW_027880965.1:0-246 GCF_054177405.1 Leptonychotes weddellii | reverse complement strand
TTGAATGTTCATAGCAGCATTATCCATAATAGCTACAGAGTGGAAACAGCCCAGATGTCCATCAGCTGATGAATGGATGAAAATAAATGTGGTATGTCCATACAGTGTGATCTTATTCAGCCATAAAAAGGAATGAAGTGTTGCTAGATGATCCAACATGGATGACCCTTGATAATAATATTCTAAGTGAAAGAAGGCAGACACACAAAAGCCACATAGTGCATGATTCCAGTTACATGAAATATC
>NW_027880964.1:0-246 GCF_054177405.1 Leptonychotes weddellii | reverse complement strand
ATTTACACCCAACATGGGGCTCGCACTTACAACCCTGAGATCAAGAGTTGCATGCTCTTGATGAGCGACTGAGCCAGCCAGGGGCCCCTCAACAGCGGCATATTAATGATCTAGTCAACAAGTAGAAGGACGCTTGACTCTATCACTTAACAGCTAAGTAACAGTGAACAAGTAACCTCTCCGTACCTCTCAGTCTCATTTGTAAAATGGGAATGTTATCAATAGTACTCTGTACATGAGCTGGTT
>NW_027880963.1:0-1685 GCF_054177405.1 Leptonychotes weddellii | reverse complement strand
CTTAGGGACAGCAGGGCCCCAGCACCAGCACCTCCAAGAGCGGCAGGCAAGGCTCCTGCCAGGAACACCGATTTCCCTGCAGAGAAGAGGTGTGTCAAGACTCACTTCCAGGACTCAGTCTCTTGCTTTCCTACCTCCTTGCAGAACTTGCTGAAGGGCCAGCTTAGGCCAGAGATGGAGCAGTACCCTATCCCACCAATCGCCCTCTGTGCAGGCCCAGCCCCAGCCAGCCCCAGGCTTCTCTAGGACTCCCTTCCCCTACATCTCAGCCCCCGACAGCCCCCGGACCTGGCAGCAGCAGGAAGGCGGCGCTCTGGGACCCGTGGGCGTTCCGGGCCTCGCAGCTGAGTCTGAGGTCGGAGCCCAGCGGCCCGCTGAGGCTCAGGGAGCTGTTGGCCCAGGGCCCCGCAGAGCTGGAGGTGATGGTCCAGGAGGCGTTGCTGTGGTTCCCCTCCAGCAGCCCCTCCCCCAGCCGCCAGCGCAGGGTGGGGGCCGGGTGGGCCCAGGAGGAACAGCTGCAGTGCAGCCCCTCGCCCTCCCAGGAGCAGGAGGGGCTGAGCAGCCGCGGGGGGTCTGCGGGAGGGAGGTGAGGGGTCAGCGGTGTCTCTCCTGCCCAGGCCCCGGGCAGCCTGCCCCCAGGGGTCCCCACACTCACAGACCACAGAGAGATGCAGGGAGACGTGCTGGGAGCCCAGCGGGTTCTGAGCTTGGCAGGTGAGGTATCCTTCCTCTGCAGCCCCTACTTGAGGCAGGTCCAGGTTTGCACTCCTGTAGATGGGGGTGGCATTCCAGAGGGGGGACCCCCGGAACCAGCTCAGCTCGGCAGGGGGGCTGCTGTCAGCAGCACAGAGCAGACTGAGAGCCTGGCCCTCCAGGATGAGAACCAATGAGGTGTTTTGCAGAATCTTCGGGACTTTGGGAGAGAAATGCAGAGAGAGGGCACCAGCTGTGGGAGGCTGGCAGTCTCCATCCCTCCCTCCTTTCCAGGAGCTGGTTGGCATGTCCCTCTCCTTTCTTGACCCACTGATTTGGTTCCATCAGGGTTGAAAGCCTGGGCTTTACACCCAAAAGAGGTTGACCTCAAGTGTCTGGGCTTCATATCTTCAGAGGAGGCTCAGTGTCCCACTGGGACGTGCCTGGACTGTTTGGTGGCTTCACTCAGTGAACACAGCAAGAAATAGGATGGAGGAGGCTGGGATGGAGGGGTAGGTGGGAAACCAGAGGAGTGAACTGGTGAGGTGAAATGGGCTTTGAACAGTTTGTGCGCATGTGTGAGCGTGTAGGAGTGCAGGTGCGTACACCCATGGGAGGTGGAGGAGGGAGGGTGGTGATTTTTATCCTTGCTTTTCCCATATCTGATCCCATTAAGGCTGTGATCCCCACTGCTTTGCTGGGAGCTGACCCGCTACCCCCACCCCAGGGCCAGGTCCCAGCCCCCAAGAAGACAGGTTCTTTCCTACCTGCAACGTCGCTGAAGAAGATGCTGATGTTGAGTTTCTGGGGAGCATCTGGGATGGAAAGATATGGCCCTGCTTCAGACGTGAAGACTGGAAGTTGACCCAGCACCCAAGGAGGGGTAGGGGAACCGGGAAGGTGGGGATTGCTGTTCTTGTCCACTCCCCACCTACACTCCCAAGGCGCGCATGTGTGCACACACACAATGCCCACTGCCCTGAGGGACCCAG
>NW_027880962.1:0-246 GCF_054177405.1 Leptonychotes weddellii | reverse complement strand
TATGCAAAATTTTCTATTAATGCAAACCAGCTGCATGAATAAGAAATGCAGTTCTCAGTATTTGAGCCTTGTGGAATACTAATGGGTTTTTCTATTCCAAGTTTCCATTCTGAAAAGAAGGCCCTTTAATTCATTATTCTCTCAGAGTCCCTGGCACTCCTAAGAACTACCTTTCTAAAATAATGGCTCTGGAGCACAAATTATGTATCTGTTAGGAGATATGTGCTGTGGCTCTGAATAGCCATT
>NW_027880961.1:0-246 GCF_054177405.1 Leptonychotes weddellii | reverse complement strand
GCCTGCTTCTCACACCTTCTAGAGCAGCACCTGCAGACATGGTGACAAAGGGAACTCAGGTGACAGGGATGCAGACTCAGAAACAAGTCATCCTTCTGTGTGCATCGGGTCACATCCGATTCACACATTCCTTGTGGGGAAGAACTCCTGGGCACTGCCGAGTCTTAGCACATTTTCAACGAGTCTCTTTTATTTACTTATTTCCTGCGTAAAGTCAGTGATTCCTCACTTACATGAACTTCACAG
>NW_027880960.1:0-246 GCF_054177405.1 Leptonychotes weddellii | reverse complement strand
TGGGAAGTGCCTGGAGCGTGGCCCCTCTGGAAGGCCCAGGCTCCAGGTCTTCATCATTCAGTCAGCGGAATTACCGGGATTCTAACCTCTGGGACAGTGTTAGAATCCCTGCAGTGTACAAAGCCTCTCCCAGCTGGGATCTTGCAGTGACTTGCCGGGTCGCAGGCAGGACAGGAATTAGCGTCCCCCATCTGAGGAAGCCGAGGCTGGTGGAAAACCAAGGCCCAAGGCCCAAGGCCCAAGGTC
>NW_027880959.1:0-246 GCF_054177405.1 Leptonychotes weddellii | reverse complement strand
TGTGTACATACATATATCTGTGAGTGTGTGTGTACATATATATGTGAGTGTGTGTATGTGTGTACATACATATATATGTGTGTGTATGTGTGTACATACATATATATGTGAGTGTGTATGTGTGTACATATATGTGTGTACATACATATGAGTGTGTATGTGTGTACATACATATGTGTACATATATGTGTGTATGTGTACACATATGTGTGTATGTGTGTACACATATATGTGAGTGTGTATGTG
>NW_027880958.1:0-246 GCF_054177405.1 Leptonychotes weddellii | reverse complement strand
TGGAGATTAAGCTCATAAATCCACCAGAATCATCCTTTGAGGAGAAAGATAGCAATCTATACAAGAGAAGCGTCTCATTTCTGGAATTATTTGAAAGAAGCGCATGGGGGATGTGCCTAAGGAAATAGAGACCATCTTCTTAGATTTTAGGGAGACACCGAAGGCTGGGTTGGTCAGTTTGTGAAATTAAGACGGATGTCTGTGAATGAGCAATTTTCTTAGAAGAGTGGGCCAGAGCCGTACCCC
>NW_027880957.1:0-246 GCF_054177405.1 Leptonychotes weddellii | reverse complement strand
TGGAGGTGATAGCCAGTGCAGAAAGGCAAGAAAAAGAAATAAAAGGTATACAAATTGGAAAGGAAAAAAATAAAACTCTTTACTTATAGACAATATGGCTATCCATGAAAACCTACCAAAAACAAAACAAAACAAAACAAAACCCAAAAACCTAGAATGATTAGTAAGTTTAGCAAGGTTGGAGGATATAAGGTCAGTAATAAAAAAGTCACTGTATTTCTCCCTATGACCCAGTAATTGCACCAC
>NW_027880956.1:0-246 GCF_054177405.1 Leptonychotes weddellii | reverse complement strand
GGGACTCCAGGATCATGACCTGAGCCGAAGGCAGTCGCTTAACCAACTGAGCCACCCAGGCGCCCTGCCTTGGGGACCTTTGCACTGGCTCTTCCCTCGGCCCAGAATGTTCTACTCCACACACCCACGGGCCTCTCGTATCCCGCAGGCTTGCCCAGGTATGCTCTCCCAGCTCAGCAGGGGGCACGAGCAGAAGGAAATGTGGGGCTCTCTGCTCCTGTCTTGTCTGCTGGCTGAGCCCGAGTC
>NW_027880955.1:0-246 GCF_054177405.1 Leptonychotes weddellii | reverse complement strand
GTGAGAAAGAAGAAGACTAGAGACCAAGAAGAAAGCTATAAAAATTGGAAACTTTGCTGAGAGGAAGGGGAGAGACACCGTGTGATTTTCCCCCAGTCGTGAGTGTAGCCTTAACAGAAAGAAGAAACATCTGGGCGTTCCATGTGGTGTTGGAGTTTTTTGGCGTATGTGAGACTAAAAGAACATTTTTCTATCAGTCCCATCAGTTATCAACTCTCCTGATTTCTGCAGCACCAGAATCTGTAT
>NW_027880954.1:0-246 GCF_054177405.1 Leptonychotes weddellii | reverse complement strand
GTAAGACTGATGAATCACAGACCTGTATGACCGAAAAAAATGCATATAATTTTTTTAAAAAAGGAGAAAATCACAACCCATACAAAGATAAAAACACATACAAATGATTTCATTCAACTTATAAGTGAGGGAACTGGCAAGATTCATAATCAGTTCAAAGAATCGAAACATATGCCATCACGGATTAAAAAAAAAAAAAAGAGAGGGTGGTTAGGAAGAAAGAGACACAGAGAATAAGGTAAAGAT
>NW_027880953.1:0-246 GCF_054177405.1 Leptonychotes weddellii | reverse complement strand
TTAATCACAGAGTTAAATAAGTATATGCTTAGCAGGAGGTAGAACATATTAAATACTTTATAAAAAGAAATAAGGTGAAGACTGACTGAAATGGGGAAAAAAACCTCTATAACATTGAATAAGTGCTGACCATGAAAAAATTATATGAAATTTTGTCTATGAATTTTAATCCACACATTTTGACATTTTTTGATAAAAGATCTGGAAAACTTTCCAGTTACACTTAAAAGAGTCAGCATCACTAAC
>NW_027880952.1:0-1685 GCF_054177405.1 Leptonychotes weddellii | reverse complement strand
GTGGATGGAACTGGAGGGTGTTATGCTGAGCGAAATAAGTCAATCAGAGAAAGACATGTATCATATGATCTCACTGATATGAGGAATTTGAGAAACAAGACAGAGGACCATAAGGGAAAGGAAGAAAAAATGAAACAAGAGGAAACCAGAGAGGGAGACAAACTGTAAGAGACTCTTAATCTCAGGAAACAAACTGAGGGTTGCTGGAGTGGGGTGTGGGGTGGGAGGGATGGGGTGGCTGGGTGATGGACATTGGGGAGGGTATGTGCTATGGTGAGCACTGTGAATTGTGTAAGACTGTTGAATCACAGACCTGTATCCCTGAAACAAATAATATATGTTAATAAAATGTATAGATGCTTAAACAAAAGTGAATTTTCTTTGCTAACAGAAGGTCTGAAAGGTGCTAAATAATAATAAAAAATGAGGGCTTTTTTCATATTTGTTTTATCTACTACCTACCGCTTTCTTAGGCAAATTTAAGGTTTCACTTGTTTGTTTTGCAGGTTGTATGGGTCTCCACTCAACATTGACTTATTCCCTGCCCTCATGGTGGAAGACTTGGTCCCCGGCAGCCGACTGGGGCCCACCCTGATGTGCCTGCTGAGCACGCAGTTCAAGCGCTTGAGAGATGGGGACAGGTAAACGCAGGTGCCGCGGGGACAGGTGACGGCAGGAGCCACCTCTGCTCTTGAATGCACATTTCTGGGGACTCAGGGAGATGAGCCGTTGGTGGAGGTCTGTGTCCAGGTCAAAAGTGAAGGAGTGTCTTTACCTCTCACTGTGTTTGTGATCAAGTCCCTGGTGTGGGGACTTCCCTCCCACCGCAGCCCGAGAATTACATGACTCTGTTCTCGGGTGCTTTTGTGTCCTTCCACTTAGGACACTTCTGTTTCTGGGAACAGACAATTCACAGGGTTCAGCCACTGTGGGAGTTTGGAGGAATTTGAACTTCTGGCAAGACTGCAACGTTTCAGGTTTAATGTGGCGTCATCAGTGTAGTTTAACATAGGGAAGGCCCCCCGTGCGTCCGCCCGGGCTGTGCGCCACGCCCTGGTTTCTAACAGAGGACTCTGCTGGCTTCTCAGGGCAGCTGACCCTCTGCCGATTTTAGTCCAGGTTTTTTGTTTTGTTTCTTGAGTAGGAAGCTGAGCCGTGTCTGAGTCCCTCCGTGAGTGAAACCCAGTTGACACCGGTGATGTCCGTCCTGTTGGCAGAACTGGTTGGGGAATGTTTGGATTCACCTCCCTGTGTCTGCTCTTCTCTCGTCCTGGGGAAGCACAGGTTATGGTATGAAAACCCGGGGGTGTTCTCCCCGGCGCAACTGACCCAGATCAAGCAGACGTCCCTGGCCAGAATCCTGTGTGACAACGCGGACAACATCACGCGTGTGCAGAGGGACGTGTTCCGCGTGGCGGAGTTCCCCCACGGGTACGGCAGCTGTGACGAAGTCCCCAGGGTGGACCTGCGCGTGTGGCAGGACTGCTGTGAAGGTGCGCGTCCCGGGGCCCTGCCGCGCGTGCCGGGGTGCGTGTCCCGGGGCCCTGCCGCGCGTCCCGGGGGCCCTGCCGCGCGTGCCGGGGTGCGCGTCCCGGCGTGCGCGTCCCGGGGGCCCTGCCGTGCGTGCCGGGGTGCGTGTCCCGGGGCCCTGCCGTGCGTGCCGGGGGCCCTGCCGCACGTGCCGG
>NW_027880951.1:0-246 GCF_054177405.1 Leptonychotes weddellii | reverse complement strand
TTACAGTACTGCACTGTATTTATTGGAAAAAAAGAAATCTGCATAGAAGTGGACCCACAAAGTTCAAACCTGTGTTGTTCAAAGGTCAACTGTGTAAGCTCCTAGAGAAGGCGGCCGGGATACCTAGTCCCATGGATAAGGGTAAATCTCTGCGGGAGTATATTTAAGCTGGGATGGGTTAGCCAGACAGAGATGGGGAAGAAGAGGATTGCAGGCCTAGGGAAGAGAGGGAAGAGAATGCGTGAT
>NW_027880950.1:0-246 GCF_054177405.1 Leptonychotes weddellii | reverse complement strand
TGGACCTGCAAGGCCAGCAGAACAAAACAAAATGGTGGGTCTGTGTTCTCAGTAACCTGTGACTTGCACACCTCCTGGGCAGGGTGCTCACTACTCACAGGCGGCAGGGTCTTTCCATCATTGGACCCTGCTGAGTTCCCTCCAGGCATCCTCCCTGCTCAACAGGATCCTGCCCCAGCCCCGTCTCCCTCCCTGGCCTTCCCCACTCCTCAGACTCCAGCATCAGCAACTGCCCTCCCTTCTCAG
>NW_027880949.1:0-246 GCF_054177405.1 Leptonychotes weddellii | reverse complement strand
TTTTCATTTCCAACAAATTCCTAGTTGATGCTGATGCAGCCGGTCCAGGCGCTACACTAGATTGAGAAACACTGCTCTGTTTTCCAAGATTAGGTACTTCAGGAACAGATACAGATGGGAGAACTTGTCACCTGGTCTATTCTAAAGACAAGATCGACTCCTCCGCTATTAAAATCAGCTGGCTGAAAGCTAAAAGGTCGAGTTCATTTCCCCCCTCCTCTTCATTAGAGCATCTATGACTCTCCT
>NW_027880948.1:0-246 GCF_054177405.1 Leptonychotes weddellii | reverse complement strand
TATGTGTGTACATACATATATCTGTGAGTGTGTGTGTACATATATATGTGTGTGTATGTGTGTACATACATATATATGTGTGTGTATGTGTGTACATACATATATATGTGAGTGTGTATGTGTGTACATATATGTGTGTACATACATATGAGTGTGTATGTGTGTACATACATATGTGTACATATATGTGTGTATGTGTGTACACATATATGTGAGTGTGTGTATGTGTGTACATACATATATATG
>NW_027880947.1:0-246 GCF_054177405.1 Leptonychotes weddellii | reverse complement strand
CGGGGATCCCTCCGAGGTGGTGGAAGCCTGGCTTTCAGGTTGAGATGGCAGGTCAATACTTCACTCCCAGGAGAGGGAGGGTTTGCGCATAAGCAGGTGGCACGTCCTTCTCCCTGCCCCCCGCCCAAGCTTAGAGTTCAGAGACTAAACAGGTCAGTGGAATGGGGACCAAGAGACCGTGAGTATGCAGTGGGGCCCACTATGTGGATAGAGATAAGAGAGGAGGTCTTTTTTTTTTTTTTTTTT
>NW_027880946.1:0-246 GCF_054177405.1 Leptonychotes weddellii | reverse complement strand
GAGTTTGTTTCTTGGTTTGCCTCTCTTTTTTTTTTTCCTCTGCTCACTTGTTTCTTAGACTCACTATGTGTGTGTTTATACATATGTAAATAAGTATCTCTATGCACAGATATGTGCCCATGTGTTATAAATGCATTTTCTATAACATTTAGCTGCTAGTTACAAATGTTACTAATCACATAGAACATATGTTTTGATGATTCCTAGTAAATGTGCCCTAAAATACCAGCATATTGCCTAAATTTC
>NW_027880945.1:0-246 GCF_054177405.1 Leptonychotes weddellii | reverse complement strand
GCCAGGCGTTCTTTCCTGATGTCTGTGAGCTTCAGAAAGTTTGACTTCCGCCCCGCGATTGCTTAGAAAATTCTGTGCCTATGTCCAGTTTCTCCCACCACTCCCCGCCACCCCAGGGAGAGAATCTACAGCTCTCATGAAATTCTCAGAGGAAGTTTTGATATGGCAAAGATTAACAAATCCTCCGCTGCTTCATGACGAGTTGCCAGAGTGGTCTTTTGAAAACATGCATGTAATCGTGCTATT
>NW_027880944.1:0-246 GCF_054177405.1 Leptonychotes weddellii | reverse complement strand
GTCACTCCGCACCCCCCACCCCCAGACCTAAAGGGACCCCTTGACCACTCTCTGCCTCTCTGGGTCTTTCCGTTCCGGAATTTGATGTGAATAAAGCCCTATCACCTGGTGTCTTTCACGTTGCCAAGGGCATCCGTGTTGAGGCGTGTTTCGGTCTTTACCCCTTCTTATGGCTGAGTAGTATTCCATCGTGTGGCTCCATCGTCGTCCGTTTCCGCGGTCATTGGTGGCCAGCGTCTGGGTGGC
>NW_027880943.1:0-246 GCF_054177405.1 Leptonychotes weddellii | reverse complement strand
TAATAGTAGCAATAGAAAATTACTAAATTGTATTTTTCTTTAACTACTTTAAAGAGGTGGCTCTACTATTTTCTCACCTGCATTGAGAAATCTACCGTCATCCTTATTTTTTTTTTATTCTTATGTTAATCCCCATACATTACATCATTAGTTTTAGATGAAGTGTTCCATGATTCATTGTTTGTGCATAACACCCAGTACTCCATGCAGAATGTGCCCTCCTCAATACCCACCACCAGGCTCACC
>NW_027880942.1:0-246 GCF_054177405.1 Leptonychotes weddellii | reverse complement strand
TTTGTGACATTCATGGACAATCAATGAGTTTAATTCCTCAGTGATCCAGGGGGTATGTAAGACACTGAATTCCTTTTTACTAAGCAACTGGAAAAAAACATTAGGATAATGGTTTTAATTTGGAAATTTTTATTGAGTTACTTTTATATGCTAGATATTATTCTAGAGGATGAAAATTCATTTGTGAAAGTGATAAACTGTAGTCTTATACTCTTGGAACTTACATTTTATGGAGCAAGACAAGCA
>NW_027880941.1:0-1685 GCF_054177405.1 Leptonychotes weddellii | reverse complement strand
TCCTCATATCAGTGAGGTCATATGATACATGTCTTTCTCTGTTTGACTTATTTCACTCAACATAATACCCTCCAGTTCCATCCACATCGTTGCAAATGGCAAGATCTCATTCCTTTTGATGGCTCCATAATATTCCATTGTATATATATATACCACCTCTTCTTTATCCAGTCATCTGTCGATGGACATCTTGGCTCTTTCCACAGTTTGGCTATTGTGGACATTGCTGCTATAAACATCGGGGTGCACATACCCTTTCGGATCCCTACTTTTGTATCTTTGGGGTAAATACCCAGTAGTGCAATTGCTGGATCATATGGTAGCTCTATTTTCAACTTTTTGGAGTTTCTCTCTTTTCTAACCCGGGTCTCTGGCTTTGCAGATTCACAGCCCTGCTCTGATGAAGAAGGCTGCTCGGAAGTCTTCCTTCCCACCGACAGCGACTATGACTCCAGTGATGCTCTGAGCCCCCGAGACCTGGATCTGGTGTACCTGTCATCACACGACATCGCCCAGCAAGCGCTAAGTGGCCTAAGTGGCAGCGCCCCCGACGTCCTGCAGGTGCATGACATGAAGAGTCCTCTGGGGCCCGGCCAGGACCCCCGGGGCCGAGTCCCGGGGCCAGAACCTGACCACTCGTGCGCCGAGGTCCTCCACAGCCTGACACTCACCGGCTTCGCGTCCAAGAACCACGCCAAGATGGCGCCCGGCGCGTGGCCGCCGCTGGGCTTCCTGGGAAAGCGGAAGCCAGCCAAGCACCAGCACTACGGCGGCTTCAGCCGCCACCACCGCTGGCTGCGCATGCACAGCCAGACGCAGTCGCTGTCGCTGTCTGAGGGCGTTTACACGCAGCACCCGTCCCGGGCCTGCGGCCTGGCCCAGGAGCCCGCGGAGACCGAGCGGCTGGGCCCAGCCCCCGATGGGCCCCGGAGCCTGGTTCTAGCCCACACCACGAGCCTCCCTGAGGAGGAGAAGAGCTGCCTCCAGGACCCGCGGCCTGCGATACGCCGCATCTACGTGGAGCCCTACTCCGCGGCCCTGGTGGACGCAAAGCCCTGGGCTGCCTCGAGCCCGCCCCCCGGAGGCCACTCTGGCCTGCCCAGCCCCACGGGCCCGGAGATGAGCCCCGAGGGTCCGACCACCTCTCCGGTGTCAGAAATACTCAGCAGCATGCTTTAGGGAGAGTTCCTGTTTCTCCGCACGTCCCTGCATTTTCCATTACCCTCCAGCCCGCCCCCACTGCGTCCCCATCCCTTTTCAAGTGGTTTGAATGTTAAAACTCCAAAAGTTACAGGTTCAAGGCCCTCTTTTCTAGAAAAGAGTTGGGTGGAGGTGAGAGTTGCCAGTGTTGTTCCCATTTCAGGGCATAGAAGAGCTTTTGTGTCAACATGGAGTCCTAGACACAACGGTGTAAACATGCCGACCTGCTGGGGGGCACCCGTGCCTGAGGCAGGGCTACCTAAAGAGCCAGCCTCAGTTCTGCAGCTGGCTCTGTAATCTGACCTTTGGGTTTAGGGCTTTTTCATGAATTTGTGATTTGTGCCCTATTTTACCTTTGCAAGACAAAGCTAGAAGCAAAGCATCCTCTACTTTTGCTTCTGGTGGTTACCACACAGCACTAAATGAATATATCAGTGCTGATGGATAAATTTGATTTGGTGACCAGTTGAGAACCCTGTACTTTG
>NW_027880940.1:0-246 GCF_054177405.1 Leptonychotes weddellii | reverse complement strand
TTTCCACTGTGACAGTGAAATAAGCCCCCACACGGTCAAGGCCCAGTTTGGTCTGAGGCCGCCTGCCTGTTGTACAGAAGTCTGTTGTCACAGTGTTTCCCCTGGGGGAAGGGGTTAGGTGGGAAAGTAAGATTCAGATCCAGACCCCAACCATGCTAAAGAAGGATTGAAAATAAAATTGCACTTTTTAGGTACAGAATCAGAAAAGCAATTTCGCTAAAAAAGACAAGAACCGTTGTGTGTTAA
>NW_027880939.1:0-246 GCF_054177405.1 Leptonychotes weddellii | reverse complement strand
TTAAAAGTTTTAAAAAGAAGAAAAGTGAAATTTAAGGCAAAAAAAAGGTTAAAAAACAAAGAATGATCTATGTCATTAATCATCAGGAAAATGCAAATCAAAACCACAATGAGATATCATTTCACCTGTCAGAATGGCTAGTATCAAAGCCAAGAAACAACAAGTGTTGGCAAGGACCTGGGGAAAAGGGTACCCTCGTGCCCTACTGGTGGGAGTGCAAACTGGTGCAGCCACTGTGGAAAACAG
>NW_027880938.1:0-246 GCF_054177405.1 Leptonychotes weddellii | reverse complement strand
GTGTGTGTAAAACAGAAGCGAATAAAACCCTTTCCATAATAACTCTCGACTTTGTCATTCGGGGCTCATCACCCAGCAAAACAATTCCAGAGCAGACGTGGTTGATGGATGTACCGCTCCTTGGATGTTTTCGTGAGATAGGTCATAAATATTAATGGTATTGACAGAGCCTTAAAAATGTGTACCGTCACATTCCGGTAGCAACAGAAACACTCAGAATATTCCACTGCTTTCTTTCCCTGACTG
>NW_027880937.1:0-246 GCF_054177405.1 Leptonychotes weddellii | reverse complement strand
CGTCTTCACATCATGAGGCTGGACTAAGGGTGGAGAAGCAAGAGGGAAGGGTGGTCCTTGCAGGCATCTCTAAGATTCCATACCAGCTTTGACCTACCTCCAAAATTCTTGTCATGGTAGAAAAATAAACACGTTTAAGCCACTCTTTTTCACTTTTCTGTTACAAGCTCCTGAACCTAGTCCTATGTGATACAATGGTGCGTGGATTTTATTATTTCCTTTATATGGAAATGTCTCATAATTCAT
>NW_027880936.1:0-246 GCF_054177405.1 Leptonychotes weddellii | reverse complement strand
TGCCACTGGAAAAATGGGGAGGAAAAGAAATTTTTTTTTTTTAAGATGATTTCCCCCCCACCCCAAATCCGGGGGTGGGGAAGAAATGCAAAAGGACAATAGGACCGCGGCCTCTTAGAGAAACTCCAGGCTTGTCTATCGGCAAAAAGCAATTAAGTAGAGGGCCCGATAATGAGTGTTCACGTTTCAGTAAGGTTCCGTGTGGCATCTAGTGAGGGACGCGCTCCTGGCTGGCCTCACCACCAT
>NW_027880935.1:0-246 GCF_054177405.1 Leptonychotes weddellii | reverse complement strand
ATCCCTATCATCTGTTTAGCCCCTCCCCTCACCTACCTCCCCTCTGATAACCGTCAGTTTTTCTGTATAGTTAAGAGTCTGCTTCTTGGTTTGTCTCTTTTTCCCTTTGCTTATTGTTTTGTTTCTTAAATTCCACATACAAGTGAAATACAGTATTTGTCTTTCTCTGACTGATTTATTTTCACTTAGCATAATCTCTGGCTCCATCCGTGTTGTTGCAAATGATAAGATTTCATTCTTTTTTAT
>NW_027880934.1:0-246 GCF_054177405.1 Leptonychotes weddellii | reverse complement strand
CTTGGGCCAGCATAAAAGATGTGACCTGCAAAGGTTACATCTATCTTCCAAGACAGCCCTCCACCCCAGGTGCTGGGGCTGGGAGTGCCACCGTGACATGTAAGCAGGAACCCCCTGCGCCCTCCTCCCACCCAAGTTCAGTGGAGCCCAGCTCAGGGTCATGTGAGTTTCCCATGTTGGGTCCCACACCACCCCCCCCCTTTGCTGACAGAGGCTTCAACCTCTGGGGTGGAGCCCCATGGCTCT
>NW_027880933.1:0-246 GCF_054177405.1 Leptonychotes weddellii | reverse complement strand
TTCACTTCTTTAATTTTTTTAATAGTTTTATCACCCAAATGTTTACTTTGTGAAGCTGCCATATATATATATATATATATATATATATATATATTTTTTTTTTTTTTTTTTGAGAGAGACATGGAGAGCATGAGCAAGGGAGGGGCAGAGGGAGAGGGAGAGAGTGAGAGAATCTTAAGCAGGCTCCACGCCCCTGAGATCAGAAATCAAGAGTCAGATGCTTAACCCACTGAGCCACCCAGATGC
>NW_027880932.1:0-246 GCF_054177405.1 Leptonychotes weddellii | reverse complement strand
GAGGCAGGCCTAGCACACTCCAGTAGAGAGGCTCCAAATGGGGGTCTATGGGAACATTCCAAGGCTTTGCCAAGCCAGTGGAGGTATTTACCTAGTGTGATCAATGCCCACGCTGTGTTTATTGCAGCCACACTTGCCAAGCCCATAAAAGGGATTGTAAATCTGTGGCTTAAATTCACCTCCTCGGGTTTCAGCCCCTTGTCCCGGACTGTTCTCTGCCAGCCGCAAGGCCAGCTGTTGGAGTGG
>NW_027880931.1:0-246 GCF_054177405.1 Leptonychotes weddellii | reverse complement strand
GTATTGCCCCCAGATACTTACTGATTACAAAGAGAAAGCTAGTGACATTGCAGGGGACAGACCTGGGAAGCCACCTGTCAGCCAGGTGACAACTATGTTAGCATCGCTTCCACTGCACTCTGACCACAAAGGAACACCTTCGATCTCATCATGGGAAAGCACTAGATAAACCCAAGTGGACAGCCACTCTGTAAAGCACGGGATCAGAACGCTCAGGGGGCACCCAGTTCATGAAAGACAAGGAAG
>NW_027880930.1:0-1685 GCF_054177405.1 Leptonychotes weddellii | reverse complement strand
CCAGTAGTGCAATTGCTGGGTCATAAGGTAGCTCTATTTTTAATTTTTTGAGGCACCTCTGCACTGTTTTCCAAAGTGGCTGTACTAACTTGCATTCCCACCAACAGTGTAAGAGGGTTCCCCTTTCTCCACAACCTCTCCAACATTTGTTGTTTCTTGCCTTGTCAATTTTGGCCATTCTAACTGGTGTAAGGTGATATCTCAATGTGGTTTTGATTTGAATTTTCCTGATGGCTAATGATGATGAACATTTTTTCATGTGTCTGTTAGCCATTTGTATGTCTTCTGTGGAGAAGTGTCTGTTCATGTCTTCTGTCCATGTTTTGACTTACTTGTTTTTTGGGTGTTGAGTTTGAGACGTTCTTTATATATCTTGGGTACCAGCCCTTTATCTGTAGTGTCATTTGCAAATAACTTCTCCCATTCTGTGGGTTGCCTCTTTGTTTAGTTGACTGTTTCCTTTGCTGTGCAGAAGCTTTTTATCTTGATGAAGTCCCAGAAGTTCATTTTTGCTTTTGTTTCACTAGCCTTTGGAGATGTATCTTGAAAGAAATTGCTGTGGGCGATGTCAAAGAGGTTACTGCCTATGTTCTCCTCTAGGATTTTGATGTATTCCTGTCTCACATTGAGGTCTTTCATCCATTTTGAGTTTATCTTTGTGTATGGTGTTAGAGAATGGTCGAGTTTCATTCTTCTGCATGTGGCTGTCCAATTTTCCCAGCACTATTTATTGAAGAGACTATCTTTTTTATAAAAAGTAGAAACAATCTCTGGAAATCTTCAAGAAAAATAATACTAATTAAACTTCACCTTAGAGAGTATATAGATGAACTTGGGTTTGGGGGGAGAATTGAAATGCTTCAAAATTTCTGCCCTCTATAAAGAATGACCTATCTTTTTATTTAAGAACAGCCTGAGGAATTTCAGTTGTCTACCCAAGACAGAAAGTATGAAAGCAGCATGCCAGCACCTACATTTTAAGGGGTGTTAATAGCTGCTGTGGGGGAAATTGGCATTTAATGAGTAAGTAATCTGATAAACTACGAGTTAAAGCATCATGTTTCATAAACCACAAGACTTGTTGAAGCCTATACTATGCCAATGTGTCCTGTGACTATTCCAGATGTATAGGGCCCAGCATTTCCTAATCTCATCTAACTGTGGACACTGTTCATTACCGAGAATTTAGGGAGATTAGTGTTCTTTGATAACATACTTCAAGAAATGCTACTCTATTTGTTTCAGGGGTACAGGTCTGTGGTTCATCAGTCTTACACAGTTCACAGCACTCACCATAGCACATACCTTCCCCAATGTCCATCACCCAGCCACCCCATCCCTCCCATCCCCCACCACTCCAGCAACCTTCCGTTTGTTTCCTGAGATTAAGAATTCCTCATATCAGTGAGATCATATGACACATGTCTTTCTCTGATTGACTTATTTCGCTCAGCATAATACCCTCCAGTTCCATACACGTCGTTGCAAATGGCAAGATTTCATTCCATTTGATGGCTGCATAATATTCCACTGTATATATATACCACATCTTCTTTATCCATTCATCTGTCAATGGACATCTTGGCCCTTTCCATAGTTTAGCTATTGTGGACATTGCTGCTATAAACATCAGGGTGCACGTACCCCTTCGGTACGGGTACCCAGTAGTGCAACTGCTGAGTCAT
>NW_027880929.1:0-246 GCF_054177405.1 Leptonychotes weddellii | reverse complement strand
CTGGTGGTGGCTGGCAGGCTGTGGTGTATTTCCAAACGAGGTCATGTTCTAAGGTTCTGGGCGTGAGTTTTGGCGGGGAGACACCATTCAACCTAATACATCCTTCCAACCTCAGCTCTTACTACGTCCTCACCGTGGGCTCGCTCGTTTGCTTTGGTGCCCTGGATGTGTAGGAATTCACTGGGCAGAAAAAGAGAGAATTCCATGCAGAGGAAAGTGTGCATCCGAAGGGCCACAGAAAAGGTG
>NW_027880928.1:0-246 GCF_054177405.1 Leptonychotes weddellii | reverse complement strand
TCCGGGTGCAGACCCCGCCCGACTGCACACACAGATCAACACTGCTGCCCGTTAGAACGGCGAGGTGATCAGTCGCACGGTTTGGGGTTTAAAAATGAACAAGTCAACCCCCATTCAATATTGACTAGAATCATGTATGTATTTATAAAATCAGTCCCCCTTTCAGCAGGAAACGGAGGATTCCAAACCAATAATGACACTATACACAGGTAAGTCCCTTCTGGTTCATCTTGGTCCTGAAATGAT
>NW_027880927.1:0-246 GCF_054177405.1 Leptonychotes weddellii | reverse complement strand
TGTCTCCAGGCCTCAGCCGACTGGGTCATGGCAAGTCCCCACAACCATAGCCTTAAGAGTGACATCTGGCTTGTGCCACCGGCTCTTGCCAAGGTCTCCAGGCTCGGTTTTCTCACTCAGACGTCTGCCTGCTCATTGAGCAACTCGCTGACCTTGTCACTTCCAGCCCTGTGTGTCCTCCTGTTCCCAACACCCTCACGCCAACCTCTGTATTTGTTTTCTATCCCCGCCCTGACGAGTGACCAC
>NW_027880926.1:0-246 GCF_054177405.1 Leptonychotes weddellii | reverse complement strand
ACAGCAGTGCCACCACGGGGAGGGGCGCTCAGACACTTAAAGGACGTGTGTGGTGTGGAGTGATGACCCAGGGAGCCAGGGTAGCAGGCCTTGGTTGATGCCGAAGGAGGAGGAGTTCATCGAGCTGGGCAGGGAGACGGGACGGTGTTGGTTTCAGCAGACCCAACCCCTGGCACCCCCTTCTTCACCCACACGCAACACCACGCAGAGTAAATGCACTCAACAAATATTTTGGAGACCTGCTGT
>NW_027880925.1:0-246 GCF_054177405.1 Leptonychotes weddellii | reverse complement strand
TAACAAAAAAAATGAGTACATTTGGGGCATTTAGAAAATCTTATGTCACAGAGCATATGTCTTGTCCCTTTTAGCACCATAAGGATTATAGTCTCTTCATTTGACTAAAATTCTAGAAATTGATGTCTTTCACATTCTAAAATCAAGAAGGAAACATCAGGGGCAGTAGGACATATACCAAAGTTGTCAGGAAACAGCACTGTTACTTAATCAAAAGATTAATGGGAAGTAAAACTGGACCACGTT
>NW_027880924.1:0-246 GCF_054177405.1 Leptonychotes weddellii | reverse complement strand
TTGAAGGAAACCAGGGGAGCTGACTGGAATCTCCACAGAAGGAGAGGAAGAAATACTCAATTCCTGTAAGCCATTGAGATTTTGGAGTTGTCACCAGAGCAAGAGCCAGGAGATTTGGTACCAAACACTGGAATTTCACTATTAAAAACAAAATACAAAAGCGAGTGCTGGGCTGCAGGCTGTATTCGGAGGCATTTTGGAAAAAAAAAAAAAGGCAACCATTATTGTGCAGTGCAGTTTAACTCT
>NW_027880923.1:0-246 GCF_054177405.1 Leptonychotes weddellii | reverse complement strand
GCATCCCACCACACATTGGGGGATCTCCAAAGTGGCTTGGTCACACGTGACAGCCCCTAAGCCTGGTCCCTCAGTCTTGTCTTCAGCAAGGACATCAGCTGGATGCCCAGAAGGCAGACCCAGCCCATGCTTCCCTGAGTGGGTACCTGTCAGCACCAGGACCAGCATAGCTTCCTGGTAGAAGAGGCCAGTGCAGGACTGGATGGGATTTATGTCACCTCCGCGTGGGGACTGTGAGCTTCCTTG
>NW_027880922.1:0-246 GCF_054177405.1 Leptonychotes weddellii | reverse complement strand
TGAGGATTACACTAAACGAGTATGTTAAAGCCCTTAGCACAACACCTGGCACGCATCCGTCAGACAAGAACGCTAGCCTTCTGGGGCCGCTGAGCCGAGTGCAATACTCAATAGAAAATCAGGGCGCCTGGGTGGCTCAGTTGGTTAAGCGACTGCCTTCGGCTCAGGTCATGATCCTGGAGTCCCGGGATCGAGTCCCGCATCGGGCTCCCTGCTCGGCAGGGAGCCTGCTTCTCCCTCTGACCC
>NW_027880921.1:0-246 GCF_054177405.1 Leptonychotes weddellii | reverse complement strand
TTAGCCTGGTGATGGGTATTAAAGAGGGCATGTATTGAATGGAGCATTGGGTGTTATACGCCAACAATGAATCATGGAACACTCCATCAAAAACTAATGATGTAATGTATGGTGATTAACATAACAATAAATTTTTTTTTTAAAAAGTAGAAATTTCAGAAATAGATCCAAATAAATAAAGGAATTTAGTATATGAAAAATGAGAGAGTCTCTCTCTGCTTGGGGACCATCAGAGACAAAGCCAGC
>NW_027880920.1:0-1685 GCF_054177405.1 Leptonychotes weddellii | reverse complement strand
GAGAGAGAGAGAGCTCATGAGAGGGGGGAGGGTCAGAGGGAGAAGCAGGCTCCCCGCCGAGCAGGGAGCCCAATGCGGGACTCGATCCAGGGACTCCAGGATCATGACCTGAGCTGAAGGCAGTCGCTTAACTGACTGAGCCACCCAGGCGCCCCAAAATCGGCACTTTTAGAAGTCTGTTCCGCTAAGGGACGTTGCTCCAGTGGCTAAGCGGGTGGAACCTTCTGTGGGACAGTGTGGTCTCAGGACTCTCGGGGTCACAGGAAGACCGGGGGTGCCTGAGTGCAGCAGAGCTCCCAGATATCAAATCAGGGAAGCCAGCTGCAGAGATGGAGCCGAGGCACGGGCTCTCAGCTTGGGGTTGCCATAAACCGTGATCCGCGGCACAGTCGGGCCACTGTTCCTCCAGCAGGGACCCAACAAGTGGCAGATCCAGGGAGACTCCCCTTCCTCCCCCGGGAGGAGTGGCATGGGAGCGTACCACAGGAATCTGCTGGGTTTGGAGACTCCACACGGGGTCATGTGCCAGAGAGAGAAATGGTTGGTCACAGGCCAGGTGAGCACAGAGTGCAGCCAGAGACCAGGGAGATGGGAGTAATTGACTGCTTTTCTCTGGGGGCTCACTGAGGAGTGGGGCCCCAAGTTCTCAGCTCCTCCAGGGCAGAGATTGGGAGGCCGCCATTTTCACTCTCGTCCTCCGAAGCTGCACGGAAAGCTTGCAGGGAAAAAAAGCTCCTGAGAGCAAACCTGAGCAGATGACTTAGCCCAGACCCAGCAAGGGCGGGGCAATTCTGCCTCTGGCAAAGACATTTGGGAACCACAGCAACAGGCCTCTCCCCCAGAAGATCAGCAAGAACAGCCGGCCAAGACCAAGTTTACTGATCAATGAGAACAGCAGAACTCCAGCACTAGGGGAATACAGCACATAGAATTTGTGGCTTTTTCCCCCCTGATTCTTTAGTCTTTCAAAGTTATTTTTTTTAATTTTCTTTTTCTTTTTTTTTTTGAATTTTTCTTTTTCCCTTTTTCAACCAACATCTTATCAATCCCTTTTTAAAAAATCTTTTTTACTTTTCATTTTTAGAGTCATATTCTATCCCTTTAGTAGTTAGCCTTATTTTTGGTATATATATAAGTTGTTCTTTCTTTAAAATTTTGGGATACAGTTTCTTCTAACAGACCAAAATATACCCTAAATCTCTAGTGTATGGCTTTGTTCTAGTCTCCTGCCTGATCACATTCTCTACATTTTATATTTTTTAATTCCTCTTCTTTCTTTCTTCAACCAATTTATCTAATCAATTCCATTTATAAAATCTTTTAAAATTTTCATCTTTACAGTCATATTCCATCCATCCTCGTAATTACCCTTATTTTTGTACATATATAAGCTTTCCTTTCTTTAAAATTTTGGGAGGCAATTTCTTCTAACAGACCAAAACATGCCCAAAATCTAGTGTGTGGCACTGATCTATGCACCAGCCTGATCATATGTGATCATTTTCTTTTTTATCTTTTTCTTTCTTTCCCTTTCTTTTCCCCCAGTTTCAGTTCTCTTCTGATTTGTTTAGGGTATATTTTTATGGGGTTGTTGTTATCCTGTTAGTATTTTCTTCTCTCATTCATCTATTCTTCTTGGGACAAAATGACAAGATGGAAAAAACTACCTCAAAAAAAAAAAAAAA
>NW_027880919.1:0-246 GCF_054177405.1 Leptonychotes weddellii | reverse complement strand
GGATGCTTGGGAATCGATGACTGTGTTAGGTCCCAGCAAGGACCCTGAGTGGACAGTGCCAGGCCCCTGATCTATCACAGGGACTCCTCATCACTGTTCACTGCTCTCTTCTCTGCCCACCCACTAGGACCCTAGGATCTGTTCTCGGGGTGGGGGGCACAACCAAATGTCCTGACCACCTCCCCTGGGACTGTTCACCCAGACCCAGCTCTGAAGGTTACTCTGTATTCCCAACCTCAGCCATCT
>NW_027880918.1:0-246 GCF_054177405.1 Leptonychotes weddellii | reverse complement strand
TTTAGTGTCATTCTTATTTTTGAAAAGCTATTTTGGTTAAGAAACAGTAAAAGTTAATATTTTATTCTTTAGATCAATATAGATGTTAGGATTTGGGTTCAATGCATCTTCCATTCTTACCATTTTACTTATTTTTTTCCACAAGCCTACCCAGCTTTTTTTTATTATTATGTTATGTTAATCACCATACATTACATCATTAGTTTTTGATGTAGTGTTCCATGATGCATTGTTTGGGTATAACAC
>NW_027880917.1:0-246 GCF_054177405.1 Leptonychotes weddellii | reverse complement strand
TGATCCCAGGACCCTGGGATCCTGACCTGAGCCGAAGGCAGACTCTTAACCGACTGAGCCACCCAGGCGCCCCTACACAATGTTTTGATAAGTCTTTTATTTCTATTTCTGACAGTTTTTGCCATCCTTCCCCGCGGTCGCCTTCAGGGGCGAGGTTTGCCACATCCCGTCCCTCCCCAGGCGTTTAACTCCCAAATAAAGCAGGTACAATAAGCGGCTGCCTTGTACTCGGCACCGGTTCCTCAC
>NW_027880916.1:0-246 GCF_054177405.1 Leptonychotes weddellii | reverse complement strand
TCTTGAAAACTAAAATTGTATCACTTCCTTGCTTTACAAAGTTGCGAGCTTTCTGCTCTGTCTTAAATGTGAAGTACAGTGGTTTGCATATGAGTATAACGAATGAAGAACCTGATAATTTGATCTGAGGTTAAAGTTTACTGTTGAATAATCTATGCAAAAAGCACTTGTAAAACTACATAAGGGGAAAAAAAGTGTTGAAAGGGGATATTATAGTGGTTTAAGAGAAGACTTATTTAAAAAATT
>NW_027880915.1:0-246 GCF_054177405.1 Leptonychotes weddellii | reverse complement strand
TGGAACACTACATCTAAAACTAATGATGGAATGTATGGGGATTAACATAAGAATAAAAAAAATAAAAAATAAATAAAATAAAAAAAAAAAAAAAGAAATATCTGTTCATGCCGCAGCTAAGAAGGTAGTCAGTTTTGTTATTTTCTAGAAATTTTATTGTTTTATTTATTTTTAAATAAGAGTATTTTTAAAAGATTTATTTATTTGAGAGAGTGAGAGTGGGGGGGGCGAGGAGGGAAGGGGGGG
>NW_027880914.1:0-246 GCF_054177405.1 Leptonychotes weddellii | reverse complement strand
GCTTTGCGAAGGCCTTCATTATATACCCACCAAACTGAATTAAACCGTGCGAAGTTTCAAAGAACCAAACAAAGAGAAACATTTAAATCAAGGAGTTACAGCCTTCACTTTGGCTTTACTTCATGGTTTTTAAATTAATCCACACGAAGTTTAGGTAGTTGTGAAATAGACAAAAGACATAAGAATTGATTTTTTTTTTAGTCCTCATAAAATATTCTCTAGTGAATTGTACATCAATAACAAGAT
>NW_027880913.1:0-246 GCF_054177405.1 Leptonychotes weddellii | reverse complement strand
ATTGTTTGCAATATAATACCCAGCGCTTCATGCAGTTCGTGCCCTCTTTAATATCCATCACTGGGCTAACACATCCCCTCACCCTCCTCCCCTCTAAAACCCTCAGTTTTCTTCCCAGAGTCCATAGTCTCTCATGGTTCGTCTCCCCCTCTGATTCCTCCCCTTCGTTTTTCCCTTCCTTCTCCTAATGTCCTCCATGGTATTCCTTATGTTCCACAAGCCATATGATAATTGCCTTTCTCTGCT
>NW_027880912.1:0-246 GCF_054177405.1 Leptonychotes weddellii | reverse complement strand
TCCCCAAAGTTACACAAATAATAAGTGGACATACCCCAGGTTGGCCATGAGAGACTTTTCTTTATACTTTTCTTGGTCCAGCTATTATATAGCTCCTGCATTTCTTTGATTCACTCATCTAGTAGCATGTCAGAAAAGGAAACAGGTTTGGCATGGCTTATTTTTAACAAATCCATGGCAGGTTTTTTTTTTTTTTTTTTAATTTAAGTGCTCACAAACCATCTGTTTAGTAACCTGTTCTAGAAT
>NW_027880911.1:0-246 GCF_054177405.1 Leptonychotes weddellii | reverse complement strand
TTAGGTCTGGTTTGTTTAATAACTGTGTAGCCTTGGCCAAAGTATTAAACCTCTATGACTTCCGATTTCTTCCTCTGTAAAATGGTAATAATAGTAACTACCTGGAATTAATGCATTCTAAAGTGCTCATCAGCTTTGTGTCTGATTTACAGCATATGATCCATAATCATCATAATTCCTGAAGTATGCCACGTCTTGCCGTTTGTAACTTTGAAAGTCCTTTTGTTGAGTCACTAGATTGTACAT
>NW_027880910.1:0-246 GCF_054177405.1 Leptonychotes weddellii | reverse complement strand
TAAATAAAATCTTTAAAAAAAATAAATAAATAAAAAATAAAAAAAAAAAATAAATAAAATAAAATAAAGAATAAAAACTGATAAATTTCTACTCTGAAGAGAAATTTATGGATATAGATTAATATCCTACTGGGTATCAGAACTGAAAAATGGCAAAACTCTGGGCAATAAATTTTCAGAATGTTCATTTTTTTTTTTTTAATATAAAGCTATGGCATTATCTTTAAAGTGGTGTCAATAATATCT
>NW_027880909.1:0-1685 GCF_054177405.1 Leptonychotes weddellii | reverse complement strand
GAGGATTTAAAGAAAGAAAAAAGAAAAAGAAAAAAAAGGGAGAGGATCTGATCAGGCAGGGGAAGAGAAAACACCATATACTAGAGATTTAGGGTATATTTTAATCTGTTAGAAGAAACTATCTCAAAATTTTAAAGAGAGAACAACTTATATATATAAGCCAAAAATACGGGTAACTACTATGAAGGGATAGAATATGACTCTAAAAATGAAAAATAAAAATGTTTTTTTTAAAAAAAGGGATTGATAAGATGTTGGTTGAAAAAGGGAAAAAGAAAAATTCAAAAAGAAATAAAAAGACAAAAAGACAGTTAAAAAAAAATTAACTTTGAAAGACTAAAGAATCATGGTAAAAAAGCCATGAATTCTATGTGCAGTAGTCCTCTAGCTCTGGAGTTCTGCCATTCTCATTGATCCGTAAACTTGGTCTTGGCTGGCTGTTCTTGCTGATCTATTGGGGAGGGGCCTGTTGCCGTGGTTTCCAAATGTCTCTGCCGGAGGCGGAATTTCCCCACCCTTGCCCCCTCCCGGCTAAGTAATCTGCTCGTGTTTGCTCTCCGGGGTTTTTGTTCCCTGCGAGCTTTCCGTACAGCTTTGGAGGCGGAGAGTGAAAATGGAGGCCTCCCAATCTCCGCCCCGGAGGAGCCGAGAACTTGGGGCCTCGCTCCTCAGTGAGCCCCCAGAGAAAAGCTGTCAGTCACTCCCGTCTCCCCGGTCTCTGGCCGCACTCCGTGCTCACCTGGCCTGTGACCGCGCGTTTCTATCTCCGGCACCCGACCCCTGGTGGAGACTCCAAACCCAGCAGATCCCTGCGGTGCACTCCTGCGTGGCTCCTCCCGGGGGAGGAAGGTGAGTCTCCCTGGATCTGCCGCTTGTTGGGTCCCTGCTGGGGGAGCAGTGTCCCGACTGTGCCGCGGATCACGGTTTATGGCAACCCCGAGCTGAGAGCCCACGCCTAAGCTCCGCCTCTGCAGCCGGCTTCCCCACTCTGATACCTGGGAGCTCTATCACACTCAGGCACCCCCGGTCTTTCTGTGACCCCGAAGGTCCTGAGACCACACTGTCTCAGCGAGGGTTCCACCCCCCGCTTAACCACCAGAATGATGTCCCTCAGCAGAGCAGACTTTTAAAAGTTCTGATTTTGTGCTCCGTGGCTCTATCACTTGCCAGAAGCAGCTGATGGAGGCCCCTCCCCCGTCGTCTATCCTCCCAAATATCCCCTCGGATTCACTTCTCTGCACGTCCTACCTTCCAGAAAGTGGTCGCTTTTCTGATGAGAGAGTTGTTGCTATTCTTTTCTTCGATCTCCTGTTGAGTTTGTAGGTGTTCAGAATGGTTTGATCCTTATCCAGCTGAATTCCTGAGAGGAGATGAAATCCAGTTCTCCTACTCCTCCGCCATCTTGCTCCACCACCTCGACCAAGTGGGATTTATCCCTGGGCTGCAAGTTTGGTTCAACATCTGCAAATCAATCAATGTGATACAATACATTAATAAAAAAAAAACAAGAACCATATAATCCTCTCAATCGATGCAGAAAAAGCATTTGACAAAGTACAGCATCCTTTCTTGATCAAAACTCTTCAGAGTATAGGCATAGAGGGTACATACCTCAATATCATAAAAGCCATCTATGAAAAACCCACAGTGAATATCATTCTTAATGGGGAAAAACTGAGAGCTTT
>NW_027880908.1:0-246 GCF_054177405.1 Leptonychotes weddellii | reverse complement strand
TAAATGCTCTATTTTACCAAATGGGGTCTCATCTGTTTGTTTTAAGCTCTTTGATTGATGCTAAAATGTGATAGGCCTTTAGATTCTCAGTTAGGTACATCAACATCTTATATATTGAGAATATTAGGTGGGTTAATTTAAGAGGAAGATTTGAGTAGGGGAAGAGACAGACAGACTGCGGGAGGATTTGGGATAGCTAATGTTGGGAGCAGAAGAGAGGGACATGGAAGACAAACAATTCCACTT
>NW_027880907.1:0-246 GCF_054177405.1 Leptonychotes weddellii | reverse complement strand
TACAGCTACTCTAGAAAACAGTCTGTCAGTCTCTTACAAAACTAAACATACTCTTATCATATGGTCCAGAAATTGTGCTCCTTGGTATTTATCCTAGAAAGCTGAAACTAATGCCCACTCAAAAACCTGCACATGAATATTTAGTAGCTTTATTCATAATTGCCAAAACCTGGAAACAACTAAGATGTCCTTCATTATGCTGGATAAATAAACTGTGGTACAACCAAGTGGAATATTATTCAGCAC
>NW_027880906.1:0-246 GCF_054177405.1 Leptonychotes weddellii | reverse complement strand
TCTGCCTTGGCTTGTCAGGATGCTCCTAGGGAGCAGTGGGTCAAATTTGAGGGGTCCCTGCTTCATGGCCTATTGTCGTAACCAGGTTAAGACAAAGAGATCATGTTGGTCTCATCCCTGTCCAAGGGAGACATTGCCTAATATGAAAGAAGCCAATATATTTCTGTGAGATTCGGGGTGACTCAAGGATTGGAAAAGATGTGGCCATTGTCCCCTGGAGGCATTAAAAGACAACAGCTATTTTGA
>NW_027880905.1:0-246 GCF_054177405.1 Leptonychotes weddellii | reverse complement strand
GGGGAGTGGGAGAGGAAGAAGCAGGCTTCCCACCGAGCAGGGAGCCTGATGCGGGGCTCGATCCCAGGACCCTGGGATCATGACCTGAGCCGAAGGCAGACGCTTAACGACTGAGCCACCCAGGCGCCCCTTTTTATTTTTACTCTTAACTGAAGTCTCGTTGACAACACAACAGCATGTTAAAGGTTACAAAGGGAAAGACTGGCTTCTCACGTCCCCTCCGGAGGCCGTGCGTGCTGGCAGGGC
>NW_027880904.1:0-246 GCF_054177405.1 Leptonychotes weddellii | reverse complement strand
ATGACCTGAGCCGAAGGCAGTCGCCCAACCAACTGAGCCACCCAGGCGCCCTAAAGAGGGGATATTTAAAGCCATTAAGTTGCATGAGGTTGTTGAGAGTGATAGAAAACAGCAGAGGAGAATTGAAATAGAAAACTGATGGATACCTCTCATGGCAGGAAGAGAAAGAAGAGGAGATAGAGGAGGAAAATATAAGGGGGTGCCATACATAGAAGCAGTGGGAGAACAAGGATAGTATAGTGTCTT
>NW_027880903.1:0-246 GCF_054177405.1 Leptonychotes weddellii | reverse complement strand
TGGGGTTCTTTACCGGCAACAAAGGACTCCTGCTTGCACTATTCCCATTTACTCTCCTCAGCAATCCTCTAGGATGTGGGCATCATTATCCCATGTTGTGTAGATGGGGAAAGTGAGGCCCAGGGCCACACAGCCAGGGAGTGGCTGTACCTGGGCTTGAGAAGAGGTGGTGTGACCGGAAACCCCTTGCCCTTCCTGATGCACCACCTTACTCCTTGTCATATGCTGCCTGCCCTTCTCTGCACC
>NW_027880902.1:0-246 GCF_054177405.1 Leptonychotes weddellii | reverse complement strand
TGTCTTTTGTGCTTGTTAGTACAGTTGATTTCCTTTTTTTTTTTTTTAATGTCAGAGAGTGAATAGGTAAGCACAGAATCATGTGTGCAGAGAGGCTCCCTGGGAGAAACTGCTCTATGGAAAGGAAGCCCCAGACACTGACAGGAAACCTGCAGATTTCCTCCATATGCATCTGCCTGTGGTGTTTGAAGACAGAATTGGTGAATAGTGTGCACCCGCTGTATGGCCAGTTCCAGTCTACAGTGA
>NW_027880901.1:0-246 GCF_054177405.1 Leptonychotes weddellii | reverse complement strand
TATAAATATTTTCTCCTATTTTGTGGGTTATCTTATTTTCTTGATGGTGTCCTTTGAACACAGAGATTTTTAATTTTGATTAAGTCGACTGAAGAACTACATAGAATATGCCTCAAAATTTTCTTCCTGAAAAAGAATGAAGTTGGCGGGCAGTAAGTCGCCAGCACTCCCAGGCCACACTGGCACCCCCTGCTGGGACTCTGGAGAATCACCGGAAGCCGCACAGCGGAGAGCCGCGCTCGCAGT
>NW_027880900.1:0-246 GCF_054177405.1 Leptonychotes weddellii | reverse complement strand
ATGTGAATATAGTACACAGCCTATGCCTATGCCAATGCTCATAACATTTTTTTTTTAAAGATTTTATTTATTTATTTGAGACAGAGAGAATGAGAGAGAGAGAGCATGAGAGGGGGGAGGGGCAGAGGGAGAAGCAGACTCCCCGCCGAGCAGGGAGCCCGATGCGGGACTCGATCCCGGGACTCCAGGATCATGACCTAAGCCGAAGTCGCTTAACCGACTGAGCCACCCAGGTGCCCCAATGCT
>NW_027880899.1:0-246 GCF_054177405.1 Leptonychotes weddellii | reverse complement strand
TAATCGATGTGAGAGTTCTTGCTTAGATGGAAAAAAGTGCCAAGAATCACAGAGATGACATCTCAGTGGCAAATCAGTGTCAGGAAATGTTCAGGGAAAGAAGGAATTCAGAAGAGTCGAAGTGAAATTCATGGAAAGCCTTGGAAGGCTGCAGAAAGGTGGCAGAGAGCTACCTTGGTCTGGGCATTTTGGGAAGAGACACAGATGAGGGGAGGCTGGGCTGGGGTTCTCTGCTCTGCTTTCAGC
>NW_027880898.1:0-1685 GCF_054177405.1 Leptonychotes weddellii | reverse complement strand
AAGATTTTATTTATTTGCGAAAGAGAGAATGAGAGACAGAGAGCATGAGAGGGAGGAGGGTCAGAGGGAGAAGCAGACTCCCTGCCGAACAGGGAGCCCGATGCGGGACTCGATCCCGGGACTCCAGGATCATGACCTGAGCCGAAGGCAGTCGCTTAACCAACTGAGCCACCCAGGCGCCCCTAAAGATTTATTTCTTTATTTTAAAGAGTGGGGGTGAGGGGAAGAAGGGGGGGAGAGAGAGAGAGTCCGCAAGCAGACTCCACACTGGAGCCGGACTGGGAGCTCAATCTCAGGATCCTGAGATCATGACCTGAGCTGAAACCAAGAGTCTGACACTTAACCGACGGAGTCCCCCAGGTGCCCCCACAAATGTTATTATTTGGTATCATTACCAGCATATGTTATTATGTCATTTGGTAAGTACCTTTAAAGCCTAATGAAACACAGGTATAGGGTTTTATGGATTTACTTACATATATTTAATAAGTGCCATTTAACTCTTTAAAGTTGCATGTCTATTTTTCTTATATTTTATTTCTTCTCCCTTTTCTAATAATATTTCACTTTTCACTATTTTTAAGGTAAGATTTCCTAGGCTTTCAGTAAGGATCTGAGAATCTCTGCTAGGAATAATGATTAGTTTGGGCATATAATTGTGACAATTTATTTATTTGTTTGTTTGTTTGTTTGTTTATTTTTGACAGAGAGACAGCGAGAGGGAACACAAGCAGGGGGATCCCACGACCCTGGGATCATGACCTGAGCTGAAGGCAGACGCTTAACCGACTGAGCCACACAGGCGTCCCAGTACATTGCTTTTTTTTAAAAGTTCAACAGGGGCACCTGGGTGGCTCAGTCATTAAGCGTCTGCCTTCCACTTAGGTCATGGTCCCAGGGTCCTGGGATGGAGCCCCGCATCAGGCTCCCTGCTCCGCGGGAAGCCTGCTTCTCCCTCTCCCACTCCCCCTGTTTGTGTTCCTGCTCTTGCTGTGTCTCCCTCTGTCAAATAAATAAATAAATAAAATCTTAAAAAAAAATAAAATAAAATAAAAATTAAAAGTTTGACAGGCAACAAAATACAAAACTTAAATTATTATACATAAAAACAGAAGAAGTAGTATAATTCCAAATTGTATGATGGTTGTAAACTAGGACTCTAGGTCTGAGAGTAGCCAACTGAAGTATTTATTGGCACTTATTCTGGCAGAGGAGAAAAAGGTTCTCCTTGTGAGGGCAAACCATAGTTACGCATGCCTCCTGGAAGTCTCTGTGTAAAGCAGCTGTGAAGGCAAAATAGTGAGTATTGCAAGAACACACTGAAGGAATTAACCAAGTCCATCTAGGAAGGAACAGTGCAGATATAAATATGAAACAGCTGCTGATGAACTTTTTGCAAAGAGCAGAATGTCTTAAAATGTCAAAGAAGTCTTAAAACAATATTGTTATGTCAAAATAAGTGTTTGGAACTAAATATGTTATTGATAATACAGCCTGTAGGGTTGCAAATTCAGAGACCATGAATTTGGATAAGAATCCAAAGCCACAGGTCATGATCCTGGAGTCCCTGGATCGAGTCCCACATCGGGCTCCCTGCTCGGCAGGGAGTCTGCTTCTCTCTCTGACCCTCCCCCCTCTCATGTGCTCTCTCTCATTCTCTCTCTCTCAAATAAATAAATAAAATC
>NW_027880897.1:0-246 GCF_054177405.1 Leptonychotes weddellii | reverse complement strand
GTCCAGCCCCCGGGAGAGAGTCTCCAACAGATCTACTAGGGACCAGACCCCCGGGGAGGATTCGGATGGATGGGGTGACTGTGGGCCCTATGGACAGCCCTGGGACGCCCCTCCTTGCCCCTCCTTCCCTCCAGTCTGGCCAGGACATGGGAACCATAGAGGCTGTAACTGGGTTGCGGGGGAGGGGCCGGCCCTCGGCGCTGTTCGGATCCCTGACCCACTGCTCTGCAGTCTTGACACCCGTCT
>NW_027880896.1:0-246 GCF_054177405.1 Leptonychotes weddellii | reverse complement strand
TCTCTGTGGATAGGTCTGACGTTATTCTGATGTTCCTGCCTCTGTATGTAAGGAATCTCTTCCCCCTAACTGCCCTTAAGATGGTTTCCTTGGTTCTAAGATGTGCAAGTTTTATTATTACATGCTGGGGTGTTGACCTGTTTTCCTTGATCTTGGGAGGGGTCCTCTCTGCCTCTAGGACATGAATGCTTGTTTCATTCCCCAGATTAGGGACGTTTCAGCTATGATTTACTCAAATATATCTTC
>NW_027880895.1:0-246 GCF_054177405.1 Leptonychotes weddellii | reverse complement strand
TATTTTTTTAAAAAATCTTTCCAATTTTATTTTCTCTGCAGATATTAGAATTTTTATAAATCACACATTTGCATCATTTTAAACAACATTTGTAAACATCCATTTTGGAAATGCTTTTTCTGTAAGTAGTCTCCTTCCTTCCTTCCTTCCCTCCTTCCTTGCTTCCCTCCCTCCTTGCTTCCTTCCATCCTTCCTTCCTTCCTCTTTGTTTCTTTTACTTTTTTTTTTTATCTCTACCACAAAAGT
>NW_027880894.1:0-246 GCF_054177405.1 Leptonychotes weddellii | reverse complement strand
ATATCCCTTTTCTAATTTCTAATTTCTTTTTTGGGGGGAGGTTCTTTTATATTAAAATTTTCAGATTTTATATTTGATTATTTTATTATTTATTTTCCCCTCCCTTTCCAACCATCTTTAGATTTATTTATCAGTTCTGTTGTTTTTCTATTATGCAATTACTAGAGCACGCATTATTTTTTTCTTTCTGTTTTCTTGTTTGTTTGACCTTTTCCCTAGTTTCTTCAATTCTTCAAATGGAAAATT
>NW_027880893.1:0-246 GCF_054177405.1 Leptonychotes weddellii | reverse complement strand
ATTGACTGACTTCGCTTAGCATAATACCCTCCAGTTCCATCTGCATTGTTGCAAATGGCAAGATTTCATTCCTTTTGATGGCTGCATAATATTCCATTGTAATACTAACATGTTCTTAAATATTCTTTTTATTTGAGAGAGAAAGAGAGTGCGAGTGGGGAAGGGTCAGGGAGAGGGACAAGTAGACTCTTTGCTGAGTGTAGAGGCCAACAGGGGCCCGATTTCATGACCCTGAGGTCATGACCT
>NW_027880892.1:0-246 GCF_054177405.1 Leptonychotes weddellii | reverse complement strand
TACATAAAAATTTTAAAATTCTGAAGTAAAATATACCATAGATAAATTTCAAAGAAAATGTAGCAAATATGATAAAGATACCACTCTTCTTAATTAAAAAAAAAACTCATACAAATTGATAACAATGTTATTATTCCAATAGATAATTAGGTGAAGAATATGGACAAATCATTCAAGCACACAAATGGAAAAAAAAAAATTAGTTTTGAAATAATCAAACACATAGGTTAATTAATTAATTAATTA
>NW_027880891.1:0-246 GCF_054177405.1 Leptonychotes weddellii | reverse complement strand
ATCCTTTGGCTCTGTCAATATTACGGACAGTTCAGTGTGATACTTAGCAGTGGGCACTCTTGGGTTTAAATCCTGACTCTACTCTTTCCACTAGTTTCCTCACCTGTATGTTGAAGATAGTGATAAAATCTACCTGTTTGAAATTCTTAATTGCAGGAAACAAACTGAGGGTTGCTGGAGTGGGGGGTGGGGTGGGAGGGATGGGGTGACTGGGTGATAGACACTGGGGAGGGTATGTGCTCTGGT
>NW_027880890.1:0-246 GCF_054177405.1 Leptonychotes weddellii | reverse complement strand
CGTCTTCACATCATGAGGCTGGACTAAGGGTGGAGAAGCAAGAGGGCAGGGTGGTCCTTGCAGGCATCTCTAAGATTCCATACCAGCTTTGACCTACCTCCAAAATTCTTGTCATGGTAGAAAAATAAACACGTTTAAGCCACTCTTTTTCACTTTTCTGTTACAAGCTCCTGAACCTAGTCCTATGTGATACAATGGTGCGTGGATTTTATTATTTCCTTTATATGGAAATGTCTCATAATTCAT
>NW_027880889.1:0-246 GCF_054177405.1 Leptonychotes weddellii | reverse complement strand
GTGTCCCCCTCACAAAGCCCCTTCCTGTGAAAGAGAAGGTAGGTTTCATGATCATGTGATCGGATCACCAGCCAATACGACAAATACACATGCAGAAGACTTCAGACAAATTATAATCTGTACAGAGTACAAGGTTTTGGAGATTTAGAAGTAGATTGCGTCCCCCCTCTGCACACTCGTGCACGCTCATTCACACACACTCTCTCACATGCTTTCACACGCAACACACACATACCACGCAGATTC
>NW_027880888.1:0-246 GCF_054177405.1 Leptonychotes weddellii | reverse complement strand
GTATTGCCCCCAGATACTTACTGATTACAAAGAGAAAGCTAGTGACGTTGCAGGGGACAGACCTGGGAAGCCACCTGTCAGCCAGGTGACAACTATGTTAGCATCGCTTCCACTGCACTCTGACCACAAAGGAACACCTTCGATCTCATCATGGGAAAGCACTAGATAAACCCAAGTGGACAGCCACTCTGTAAAGCACAGGATCAGAACGCTCAGCGGGCACCCAGTTCATGAAAGACAAGGAAG
>NW_027880887.1:0-1686 GCF_054177405.1 Leptonychotes weddellii | reverse complement strand
TTGGTCTCTGTATCACTAATTCTCTCTTCTCCCTCATTAATCCTAGCAGTTAGAGCCTCCATTTTTGATTGCACCTCATTAATAGCCTTTTTGATTTCAACTTGGTTAGATTTTAGTTCTTTTATTTCTCCAGAAAGGGATT
Organism: Leptonychotes weddellii; assembly: GCF_054177405.1. NCBI lineage: Eukaryota > Metazoa > Chordata > Mammalia > Carnivora > Phocidae > Leptonychotes > Leptonychotes weddellii. Next base: position 1,544 of record NW_027880887.1, on the reverse strand, counting down.
CTCTAGTATCTTCTCTGCTTTTTTCAAGCCCAGCTAATATCTTTATTATCGTCATTCTGAACTCTAGTTCCGACATCTTACTAATGTCCATATTGATTAGGTTCCTGGCTGTCGGTACTGCCTCTTGTTCTTTTTTTTTTTTTCGAGGTCAGTTTTTCCGTCTTGTCATTTTGTTTCAAGAAGAGTAGATGAATGAGAGAACAAAATGCTAACACTGTAACAACAACCCCAGAAAAAGATACACTAAACAAATCAGAAGAGACCTGAAACTGGGGGGCAAAGAAAGAGAAAAAAAAAAAAAAAGAATATGATCTGGCTGGTGAATAGAAAAGTGCCACACACTAGATTTTGGGTGTATTTTGGTCTGTTAGAAGAAACTGCCTCCCAAAATTTAAAGAAAAAAAACTTATATATGTACACAAAAATAAGGGTAAATATGATGAAGGGATCAAATATGACTCTAAAGATGAAAATTAAAAAGAATTTAAAAAAGGAATTGATAAGAAGTTGATTGAAAAACGAAAGAAGAAAAATTAAAAAAAAAACAAAATGGAGAGAATGTGTTCAGATGGGAGACTAGAACAAAGCCATATACTAGATTTAGGGTATATTTTTGTCTGTTAGAAGAAACTGCCTCCCAAAATTTTATTTATTTATTTATTATTTATTTATTTTTAAGATTTTATTTATTTATTTGAGAGAGAGAGAGAAACAGCATGAGAGGAGAGAGGGTCCGAGGGAGAAGCAGGCTGCCCGCTGAGCTGGGAGCCTGGTGTGGGACTCGATCCCAGGACTCTGGGATCATGACCTGAGCCGAAGGCAGTCGCTTAACCAACTGAGCCACCCAGGCACCCCTGCCTCCCAAAATTTTAAAGAAAGAAAAACATATATATATATATATACACACACACACACACACACAAATAAGTGTAAATATGATGAAGGGATCGGATATGATTGTAAAGATGAAAATTAAAAAAGAATTTAATAAAGTAATTGATAAAATAAGTTGGTTGAAAAAAGAAAGAAGAAAAATTAAAAAAAATAAAAAACAAAATGGAGAGAATGTATTCAGGCGGGAGACTAGTACAAAGCCATACACTAGATTTTGGGTGTATTTTTGTCTGTTAGAAGAAACTGCCTTCCAAAATTTTAAGGAAAGAAAAACTTGTATATATATATATATACACACACAAAGATAGGGTAAATATGATGAAGGGATCGAATATGACTGTAAAGATGAAAAATAAAAAAATTAAAAAATGAATTGATAAGATAAGAAATTGGTTGAAAAAAGAAAGAAGAAAAAGACAAACAAACAAGAAAACGAGACACTGTGTTCTGGCAGGAGACTAGAACAAAGCCATACATTAGATTTAGGGTATATTTTGGTCCCTTAAAAGAAACTGTGTCCGAAAATTTTAAAGAAAGAAAAACATATATATATATACAAAAAATAAAGTTAAATACAATGAATGGATAGAATATGACTGTAAAAACGAAAATTAAAAAAAGATTTTTAGAAAAGAATTTATAAGATGTTC
>NW_027880886.1:0-13077 GCF_054177405.1 Leptonychotes weddellii | reverse complement strand
TACCCTCCCCAATGTCTATCACCCAGCCACCCCATCCCTCCCACCCCCCACCACTCCAGCAACCCACCATGAGAGACTCTTAACTGTAGGGAACAAACTGAGGGTTGCTGGAGGGAGAAGGGGGTGGAGGGAAGAGGTAATTTGTTGATGGGCATTAAGGAGGGCACGTGATGTGATGAGCACTGGGTGTTATATGCAACTGATAAATTATTGAACACTACACCTGAAACTAATGATGTACTACAAGTTGGCTAATTGAATTTAAATTTAAAAAGAAAAAAACCAATTGAACATTCTCACTAATAATCAAAATGTTTATGAATAAACATACATAATACAAAGATAGGTATATACATTATAGGGAAAATATGCCGTAACTTCAAATTTCAAAGGAAAGGAACAAGAAACCTACATATTACTCATGTAAGCATTCTGCAGTCTATATTTTGACAATGTGAAGGAGACAGACTCTTTGCCTTGCTTAGTTTGCTGAAATTTTCTGCCATGTGATGGCAAGATTCCATTGCACTCCATTTACCCAAAGGCATATAAAACAATTACTTGAAGTAAGTTCAATCATTCATTCTTGATACCAGTATATATTTAGAATACCTGTCCAAACAGATTTTCTAAAACTTCATATCTGTTACCTATGTTAATTGCAGTTTCTTGTTTATCTCCTGTCAAAACCCATATTCTTATGTTTGCTTTCAGTAAAGTTGTTATCGTTTCTGGAACACGTGCTTGAAGGCGATCTTCAATGGCTGTGGCTCCAAGAAGCAGAAATTTCTAGATATTTTTTTGAAAGAGATATTTTTTATTACTAGTTAAGATAAAAAAAACATGGGGCACCTGGGTGGCTCAGTCGTTAAGCGTCTGCCTTCGGCTCAGGTCATGGTCCCAGGGTCCTGGGATCGAGCCCCACATCGGGCTCCCTGCTCCATGGGAAGCCTGCTTCTCCCTCTCCCACTCCCCATGCTTGTGTTCCCTCTCTGGCTGTGTCTCTCTGTCAAATAAATAAATAAAATCTTAAAAAAAAAAAACATAAAAAAACATTTTAATATGGAATAAATAGGGCAAATTTTGACAAATGTTATGCAGTCTACCTATTATGTGAAGTCCCATACATGTCACACACACACACACACACACACACACACACACACTTTCTTCCTAGTCTCTTCCACTCGTCTATTTGTCCTTATTTTGCTACAGCATGAGGCAGTGTAGCATGATAGTTATATAGGCTCATGGGGGCACCTGGGTGGTTCAGTTGGTTAAGCATCTGCCTTCTGCTCAGGTCATGATTCCGGGGTCCTGGGATCCAGCCCTGCATCAGGCTCCCTGCTCCGTGAGGAGTCTGCTTGTCCCCCTCCCTCTACCCCTCCCCACCCTGCTCATGCTCTCTAATAAATAAATAAAATCTTTAAAAAAAAAAAAAAAAAGAATATCTAGCAGATTATAATTAGGCAATTAAACCTAGAGAGGTAAGCCCCCTTCCTTTATTATTCTTCAAAAAGTATCATGATAATTCTCAGCCTCCTCCTACTTCTGTGTGAATTTAGAACAAACTGCTCAAGTTCTATAAAAATCCTATTGGGAATTATATGCATTTCCTTTATTATTTCCCATATTACACTGAATTTATAAATGACTTTGAGGAGAATTGCCACATTTATTATACTGGGGTTTTCTATATATTGTATACACCTATCCACTTATATAAGTCCTTACAAGAAATTTCATATTTTCTCCATAAATTTCATAGCACCAGATAGTTTATAGTTTTTGTTCCTACTGTGAATTATTTCCCTATCACTGTGGAGATCTGAGCAGAAGCTCTATGGTAGATAAAAAGGTTTCTATAAAGCATAAGTTGTTTCCCAGAAGCCAGCACAACCCAAACATTCAGGGTTTTTCACATTGCTATTAGTTGTTAAAATGAAATTAAGATATAAAGCAAGCTGATTCTGTGCTGATAATTAGAACTGAAATAATTTGAGATACTATCATATATAAACTATAAATTAAACTTTAAAATAACCATAAAATTTTTAGCCTTCTCAATGACCAGGTGAATTTTTAAGTGCTAAATATTCAAGTATATCAATCCTATTAGACATTCTTTATCTTCATTATTCTATTTTTGGGCTATTTCTACTATAATACTTTCAAGATATTTCTGTATTAAAACTTTGGATTTTAATGTAAAATTTCCCATAGCTAGCAAAAAGTATTTTCAGTAATGATTTATGTTTCTGGGTATGAAACATGGATTTTTAAAAGAATGCTTTAAACATTTTCATGATGAAAACACACAGCTAACTAGGAATCAAAGGGATCTCTTCCTGATTATGGCAAGAGGAGGGGGAAAGTAAACATTCTGAAATACTCCCAGATTATTCTGCTCTCCTCACAAAGGCCTGTACTCAAAGGAAACTATCTTATCAGAGGCTTATCAACTTGGGCTTATCAGAGCCTGTCAATCTGAGGGAAGGGAAATACTCATCTCCAGCACCTTCCAGTTTTTGACATGGGGGAAGACACAGAACTCAGACTCACAGAAGATTGAGATCTAATCAAGGGCTAAACCACAGATCTCCTCTCCCTCACCTTACCACATCAGTCTGTCTCTCACATGAATGTGAGGGATTGCCGAAGGAGGAAGTGTAAGGTTCAGACCCTGTTTAAGAAGGAGTTTCTAGGGAAACCTGAAGATAGCAGGAGGATGAAAACAAGGACACTAGATGCAATTTTAGCCTCTCATACCACAGCTATAGGAAACAGTAAACACAGCCTAACTTCTAGTCAGAGAAACATGAAACCTCACCCAAAAGGCCTATTTGCCTCATTCCTTTTATCCAATACCTCATGTGTGGCTTTCAACAAAAAGTTATAGGGCAGCTCAAGACAAAAATCACATTCTGAACAGACAGAGCAAGCATCAGAATTAGACTCAGACTCAGATATGACAGAAATTTGGGAATTACCAGACTAGAAATTTGAAATAACTATGATTAATATGCTAAAGACTCTAGTGGTAAAAGTAAATGACATGTTTACTTTTTACAGATGGATAATGGAAGCAGAGAGATAGAAACTCTAAGAAAGAATCAAAAGGAAATGTTAGCAATAAAAAAACACTGTAACATAAATAAGGAATGCCTCTGATGGGCTCATCAGTTGTCTAAACATCCCCAAGGAAATAACTAGTGAACGTGAAGATATGCCAATAAAAACTTCCCAAACTGAAAAACAAAGAGATAAAAGAATGAAAAAAATAAAATAAAATACCAAGAACTGTGGGGCAATTATAAAAGGTATAACATACATGGATTGGGAATACCAGAAATAGAAGAGAGAAAGGAACAGAAAATTCTTGAAATAATTATTGGTGAGAATTTTCCAATATTAATCACAGACATCTAACTTAGACCCAGACCTCAGAAAACACCAATCATGATAAATCCCAAAAATCTACACCTAGGCATTTCCTATGCAAACTGTTTTCAAAAGAAAATCTTGAAAGAAACCTGAGAGGATAAAAAAAAAAAAAAACCAAAAACAAGAACACCCTTACCTATACAGGAACAAGGATAGTAACTACATTGGACTTCTCTTTCAAATCTATGAAAGCAAGAACAGAGTGGAGTGAAATACTTAAAGTGTTAAAAGGAAAAAACACCAAGCTAGAATTTTGTATCCAGTGAAATTATTCTCCAAGTGTAAAGGAGAAATAAATGCTTTCTCAGACAAATGAAAATTGAGGAAATTTGTTGCTCACACACCTGCCTTGCAAGAAATGTTAAAAGTTCTTCAGAGAGAAGTAAAATAATGTAGATTAATAACTCAGATATACATAAAGAAAGGAATAACATTAAAGAAGGAATAAATAAAGATAAAATGATATCTTTTATTTTTCTTATTGGTTTAACAGATACGGTTTTCTCAAAATATAATAACAACGATATGTTAGGTGATTATGGGCTACGGACAAATGCAATGTATGGCAGCAATATAAGAGATTGGAGAGAGGAATTGGAAATACTGTTGTAAGGTACCTGTCCTACCCATGACATGGTATAGTATTATATGAAAGTGGACAATTTAATTGTAAAGGTAAATTGCAAACTCTAAGACAACCACTAAAAACATTTTTAAAAGAGGTATAATTGAAATGCTAAGAAAGGAGAGAAAATAGATCAGTTAAAAACCAGACAAGGCAGGGAAAAAAAGTGGAAGACAAAGAAAAAACATAAGAAAGGGTACAAATAGAAAATAGTTACAAATATGAAAGATATTAAACTAGTAATAACTGTAAAAGTGTATGGTCTAAATATACCAATTAAAAGACAGACACTGTACGAGTGGATTTAAAAAAAAAAAAAAGACAACTCTATGTTGTCATAAGAAACACATATTAAATATGAAGACACAAATAGATTAAAATAAGGGGATGGAGTTGGCTAATTGAATTTAAATAAATAAAAATTAAAAAAATAGAGGGATGGAGAAAGATACACATACTAACACTAATAAAAGAAACTGGAGTAGCTATATTAATTTCAGACAAAACTGACTTCAGAATAAGGAAAATTACTAGGAATAAAAAGAGGCATTGCATAATAATAAAGGAGTCAATTGTCTAAGAAGACGTAGCAATCTTCAGTGCACCTAACAACAGAGCATCAAAATATATTAGACAAGAACTCATGGAACAGCAAAGAGAAATAGATGAATGTACTGTTATAAGCGTAGACTCTAATACTTCTCTGTCAGTAATCAATAGATCCAACAGAGAGAAAATCAGTAAGGATATAATTGAACAGAACAGAGCCACCAATTCATTGCATCTAACTGACATTGAGAGAATGTTTGTTTAACAGCAGAATACACTTTCTTCTCAAGCTCAACGAAACACTCATTAAGATAGACCACATTCGGGGGCGCCTGGGTGGCTCAGATGGTTAAGCATCTGCCTTCGACTCAGGTCATGATCCCAGGGTCCTGGGATCGAGTCCCGCATCGGGCTCCCCGCTCAGCGGGGAGCCTGCTTCTCCCTCTGACCCTCTCCCCTCTCATGCTGTTTCTCTCTCGCTCACTCTCTAAAAAAAAAAAAACTAAATAAAAAAAAAATCTTTAAAAAAGATAGACCACATTCGGGGCGCCTGGGTGGCTCAGTTGTTAAGTGTCTGCCTTCGGCTCAGGTCATGATCCCAGGGTCCTGGGATCGAGCCCCACATTGGGCTCCCTGCTCAGTGGGAAGCCTGCTTCTCTCTCTCCCACTTGTCCTGCTTGTGTTCTCTCTCTGGCTGTCTCTCTCTGTCAAATAAATAAATAAAATCTTTAAAAAAAAAAAAAAAAGATAGACCATGTTCTAGGCCATAAAGCCCACCTTAGCAAGTTTTTTGAAAAATAGAAATTATCAAAGTATGCTATCAGTCCACAGTGGAATTAAACTAGAAATCAATAATAGAAAGATACCTGAAAAGTCCCCAAATATCTGGAGATTAAGCAAAAACACTTCTAAAAATCACATAACTCAAGAGAAATTTAAAAATATGAACTAAAATAAAATGATAATGCAACTTAACCAAAATTTGTGAGAATCTAACACTCATAAAGTTTCAAAGTCTTTTAAAAACCCTCAGCAAACCTAGAACAGGGGGAGACTTCTCCAACTTGATAAAGAACATCTACTAAAAAACCTATAGCTAATATACTTAATGGTGAGAACCTAGATACTTTCCCTCCTTAAGACAGGGAACAAGGTAAGGATGTCCCTCTTCCCACTCTTATTCAACATCATACTGGAAGTTCTGGTTAGTATGATAAAATAAGGAAATAAAAAACTAAAAGGATTGGGAAGGAAGAAAAATGCCTTTGTTTGCAGATGTCATGACTGTTTATGTAGAAAATTCTAAGGAATCAACAAATGGAACTAACAAGTGACTATAGCAATGTTATAGGATATGAGGTTAATACACAAAAGTCAATGAACAATGGGAATTTGAAATTAAAAACATAATACCATTTACTTTAATATCAAAAAGGGATATATAAGTATAAATCTAACAAAATATTTATAAGATATGTATGTGGAAAACTACAAAACTCTGATGAAACAAATATCATGTTCATGGATAGGAATACTCAGTATTGCTAAGATGTCAGTCTTAATCATGGAAAGTTATTTTGTGGATATCAACAAATTGATTCTAAAATTTTTATTGAAAGGCAAAAGATTGAGATTAACCAAGACAATAGTGAATAAGAACAAAATCAGGGGACGGACACTACCCAACTTCAAGAGTTACTATAAAGCTAGAGTAATCAAGATAGTATAGTATTGGTGAAAGTATAGACAAATAGGTCATTAGAACAAAATAGAAAACCCAGAAATAGACCTACACAAATACAGTCAACCAATCTTTGACAAAGGAGCAAAGGCGATTCAATGGAGAAAAGATAGTCTTTTTCAACAAATAGTGTTGGAACAACTGGACGTGCACATTTAAAAAATAAAATGCAGACACTGACCTTAGACTTTTCATAAAAATTAAGTCCAAATGGATCATAGACCTAAATGTAAAATGCAAAACTATAAAACTACCAGAAGATAAGAGGAGAAAATCTAGGTAACCTTAGGTTTATTGATTACTTTTTAGATACCAAAAGCATGATCCATGAAAGAAAAAATTGATATTTAGACTTCATTAAAATTAAAAACATGTTCTGTGAAAAATACTGTGAAGCTAACAAGAAGACAAGCTACAAACAAGGAGAAAATATTTTCAAAACACATATCCGATAAAGACTTATAACCAAATATGCAAGGAACACTTAAAACCCAACAGTAAGAAAATAAACAATCTGATTAAAAAATGGGCAAAAGGTCTAAGCAGACACCTCACCAAAGAAGATATACAGATGTCACTAAGCATATGAAAACATTATATGTCATCAGAGAAATGCACATGAAAACAACAGTGAGATACCACTACATACCTATTAGATTGTCCAAAATCCAAAACACTGACAGCACCAAATGCTGGCAAGGGATATGGTGGAACAAGAACTCTTATTCATTGCTTGTGGGAATGTACAGCCATTTTGGAAGACAGTGTGGCAGTTTCTTATAAAGCTAAACATTGACTTAGCACATGATTGGGCAATCATGCTTCTTGGTATTCACCCTAATGAGTTGAAGACCTATCCACAAAAAAATATAGCCTTGAGTATTTATAGCAGCTTTATTCATAATTACCAGAACTTAGAAGCAACCAAGATGCCTTTCAATAGGTGAATGGATAATGTCTGTGGTACATCCAGACAATAGATTATTATTTAAAAAATATTTAAAAAGAAATGAGCCATCAGGGTGCCTGGGTGCCTCAGTTGGTTTAAGTGTCTGCCTTCAGCTCAGGTCATGATCTCAGGGTCCTGGGATCAAGCCCCGTGTTGGGCTCCCTACTCAACAGGGAGTCTGCTTCTCCCTCTTCTTCTGCCTCTCTCTCCCCACTTGTGTCCTCTCGCTCGCTCTGCTTTCTCTCTCAAATAAGTTAAAAAATAAATAAATAAATAAATAAATAAATAAACAAACAACAAACTTTTAAAAAATGAGCCATCACGTTATTATTAAAAGACATGAAGGAATTTAAATGCATATTCCTAAGCAAAAGCAGCCAATCTGAAAAGGCTACATACTTATGATTACAGCTATATGACATGCTGGTAAAGGCAAAACTATAGAGACAGTAAAAAAAAGATCAGTGGTTGCCAGGGGTTCAGAAGGAAAGAGGGAAGAATGAATAGGTGAACAGAGGAGATTTTTAGGGCAGTGAAACTATTCTGTATGATACTGCAGTAGTGGATGGTGACATGCATTTGTCAAGACCCATAGAACTATACAACAAGAGTGAATCTTAATGTAAGCCATGGAGTTTAGTTAATCATAGTGTATCGATATTGGTTCATCAATTGTAACAAACGTACCACACTAAGGCAAAATGTTAATCATAGAAGAAACTGTGGGAGGGAAAGAGAGGAAGTATATATAACTATCTATACTTTTTTGGCTCATTTTTTTTCTGAAAACCTAAAACTACTCTAAAACTCTAAAAAAATAATATATTAATTGAAAAATGGCCAAAGGATTTGAATTGACACTTCTCCAAAAGAAGATATACAAATAATCAAAAAAACACATGAAAAAATGTTCAACATCATTAATCATTAAAGAAATGCAAATTAAAATCACAATGAGATACTGCTTCATACCCACTAGGATGGTTATAATAAGTTACAGGTAGTAACAAGTGTTGGCAAGGATGTGAAAAAATTGGAACCCTCAAACACTGGTGGTAGGAATGTAGAATGGTGCAGCCACTTTGGGAAAATAGTCTGGCAGCTTCTCAAATGGTTACACAGAGTTGCCATATGACCCAGCAATTTCACTCCCAGGTATATTCATAAGATAAATTAAAGAATGTGTCCACATGAAAACTTGTATGATTACTTACGGCAGCATTATTCACAATAACCAAGTGGAAACAATCCAAATGACCTCCAACAGAAGAATGGATAAACAATCAGGTATCTACGCAATGGAATACTATTTGGCATTGAAAAGTAATGAAATACTGGTACATACTACAATATGGGTGAATTCTGAAAACATTAAGCTAAGTGAAAGAAGCAAGTCACTAAAGACCACCTATTTTATGATTCTATTTATATGAAATATCCAGAGAAGGTGAATCTATAGAGACTAGAAGTAAATCAGTGGCTGCATAGGGCTGGGGGAGAGAATAGGAGGGTAACAAAGAGTGAATACTAATGGATATGGAGCTTGGGGGAGGGTATGTTGAAAATATTCTGTGTTAATTGTGGTCACGGTCTCACAATTCTCTAAAAACTGTAGCTTATATACTTTAAATGGGAGAATTGTAGGGTATGTGAATTATATCTCAATAAAGCTATTGTATTAAGAAAAAAAAACAAACAAGGAATGCTTCAAAGTCTAATTCAATCTGCCAATATGTCAAATTTATGTTTTACCAATAGAGTGACCCTGGCAACATGAAAGTTAATTACTTTAGCAGTTATGCTCTAAGTTATGATGTACTTAATAACTATTGATACAAATGTAGACATTGTCTTTCTTACTCTTATCCAACAGGAAAGAAACTTAGATCTTATGAGTGTCCAAAGAAATATATTCAAGAGGTGAAGAAGTACTCCTGGCCTCAAGATCTAAGAAGATGATCAGAAAATACCTCCCTAGAACTGAAAACAAGTAGGATCATAACAACATACATGGAATTATCAATAAGAATCATTTCACAGAACTAGTTGACTCTGACACGTCTTTGGTGTCAGATTCCAATACTTACCTCAAAGTCTGCAGAGAATAGCCATTTAACTGCAACAACAGTTATAACTAATACAACATCAGCTAGAACAGTGGAAATTACAACACAAGTCATGAGGCAGAAGATTAGATGCTCTGGTGGCTAATATAAAGTAAGAAAAATAACAGTCAAAGGACAACTGGAAGGACAAGTTTTTCTAGGTGTCATACAGTTGTTCCAAGCCCAGAAAACTAGAATTGAAGACATAGACTTAAGGAAAAGAAAAAAAGTGAAGAATCAAAATTCTTTTAGGCCATTACAGCTTGAAAGATACAGCTTTTAAAAAAAATCCAATTCCCTCTGATCAAAACCTATGTACAACAATCCTCTCATGTATCATTTGCCCCCCTAAATGTGTCCATTTTTCATGAAGTACCCTTCAGTGGGGTACCTAGTTCTCAAGATAGGTCTCCCCTGACAGAGATGTAATGAATAGCAAGGTCTAGTCCCCAGCCCCCCAGAAGTTTGGCCCACATGATTCAATACCCAGGAGCTCATCGCTCCTGGGTGAACTGGAAAACATCATGTGGGGGAAAGGGACACAAATGAATATATTTGACAATTTTCAGTGTGATTTTAACGTCACAGAGCCTGTCATTTGCATAAGTGACTCAGGCTAAAGAGATATCCTAGTCACACTAAACACAGACATTGAGTATTTTGATGCCTGTAATTTTAACCTCATAGTCATGGAGAGAAAATGCAGTAGTTTGTTAAATAGTACAGTAGTACTTTGTTAAAGTATCTAAAACTGATTAGATTTCCATTCAGGCCTTCCAAGCACTGTATGCTGCTCATTACTCACTCTGACTATACAGACAATCTGTAATGTGGCACTCACCTAGGTCAAAAACCTCCAAGACCAGATAGGAAAAACTGGCCCATGATAGCCCTTCTACCATTTATTACTGCCCTTTGAAGTTGAAGAAAAAGAATCAACATCAAGCCCTGCCAATTATACAGTTATCTACCTTCCTTGGAAAGCAGAGGAGCTTAAAACATTCAAACCCAATATTTCATTCATCTATTCAATTAATACTTGCTGAACACCGACTGTGTGCCGGGCACTGTGTACATGCTGGAGACTAGCATTCAACAGATGAGTGAACCAGTCAGCTTAAGGCCATGCCACGCCCTGCCCTTGCCACCCACCCACATGACCTGGCAAAGGCAAACTTACTCTTTGACTTCCTTACCACCTATGACTTCCAGATTAAAACTTAAAACTAAAATATAAAATATATCAATTTGATTAAAAAGGAACTATACAATCTTTCAAGTTCCAGAGGCCAGTTCCTCTTTCTTGCTTTTTTCTTTTCTTTTTCTTTTTTTAAGATTTTATTTCTGAGAGAGAGAGGGTGTGTGGGGTGGGGGAGGGGGGGCGGAGCAGAGGGAGAGGGCGCAATCAGGCTCGGCGCTGAGTATGGAGCCTGATGTGAGGTCAACCTCAGAGTCCTGAGATCATGACCTGAGCCAAAACCAAGAGTCAGAAGCTTAACCCAATGAGCCACCCAGGTGCCCCCAGAGGCCAATTTTCAATTGCCCAGATTTCTTCCCTGTGTGGGAGCAACAAACAACCTGCTGGGAAAATGAGGAAGAGGAGGGTTACATAAATCAGTTCGTCCCTTCGCTGTGCTGTGTCAACAGATGTCGAATAATCACCCACGAGGGCTCCTGCAGCATCTTCCTGCACTTGGTGTGAAGCTAGGTTAGGTTCCTAATTTCTCAACAAAATGACCTTGAAAAAAAAGATGAACCTAATGTCAGGAAAATCCCCCAGTCTATCGGGGCACCTGTGGCTCAGTCAGTTAAGCATCTGCCTTTGGTTCAGGTCATGGTCCCAGGGTCCTGGGATCGAGCCCTGCATTGGGCTCCCTGCTCAGCAAGGAGTCTGCTTCTCCCTCTCTCCCTACCTCATGCTCTCTCTCTCGCTCAAATAAATAAATAAAATCTTTAAAAAAGAAAAGAAAAGAAAAGAAAATCCTCCAGACTAAATCTGTTCTGGCCATGTTCCTACAGAAATGAAATGCAGAGCTCATGGAAGCAAATGACAAAAGAACCCAAGCCAAGAAACTAAGATAAGAATTGGCCCAGGAGCCACAAGATCCCTGAGGCCACCACAAACAAATTCACAATGATCCTCCAGTGACAATAGTCCAGGGTGCATGAGATCCCCTGGGACAGTAACCACCAGAGAATAGCACAATAAAAGTAATGAAATACCATGACTAATCTAAGAAAATAACAGAAAAATATTCAGTGATATGGAAAACATTCCCAATTTATTGCAGAGTGAAAAATTTCATGATTTGAGCAGTATTTTTATGGGGAAAATTTGACAGAGATTTTGGGTGAGGGGAGATTTTTTACTTTAAATTTTTATGGGAAAAAATGTATGTATGTGTATTAAAAACCTACAATGGAATACTACATAGACAATATACATATATGAAAAAAGAGGTTGGAGGATTATACACCAGAATTTAGTCATTAGCCCAACATTACAGATGATTATTATTTACTATTCTGGCTTAGTTTTGTGTGATAAACATGTATTGCTTTTGGATGGGAAAAGTTATAAAAAGGGGTAACAAAATTGAAGTGATTAGGATATAATTCAGAAATGAAAGAAATATTTTGAATATTTTAAGATCTATTTTATGAATTTTCAGTATAAGACAGCTTTATATTTCTGAAGGAAAAAAAAACAATTTAACTGAGGTTTTTTTTTGTTAAGATTTTATTTATTTGAGAGTGAGCAAGCAAGAGAGCGAGAGAGAGAGAGGAGACTCTAATTGAGCTGGGAGCCCGATCGGGCAACAGGGCTCGATCCCAGGAACCTGGGATCATCACCTGAGCTGAAGGCAGACACTTAACCAACAGAGCCACCCAGGCGCCCCATTTTAACTGAGTTTTTAAAATGATATCAAGATATGAAAACATTGGTAAGTGTATGTTTTCACATATTTAACTTGGCATGTAGAGTACATATCGGGTATGTTACCTTTTCAATATTATCATAACATTCTTCCAAACTCCGCATTCTGTCTTGGATAACTGTACTCGCTTTTTTATACTGCATCAACCACTGCTGATATTCTTCCTCAGTTAAATCTGCATGGGCAACACAGAGAGTTCTCAGCCCTGTAAGAAAGAATGGAATGTAAACTGATCAAGCCATCAGCGATCAGGGAGGAGTACAGAATTTGAAAGCAAAATCCAAAAGTGTAGAGGTCATGGGAATGTGAAGTCCTTCACATGGTCTTACCTGATCTGTCCCTGGCTACCTTGCTGATCTTATTTCCCCCTGACCTCGCCCCCCCACCCCCGGTCATTGCTTACAGTCCTGTCCCTGCTGATCCTCTTACTTCTAGACACTTGAACTTGTTCTGCCCTTGACCTGGAATACTTTCTGCTGGTATTCTCCTTCTCTTCCTTCAGTCTCTGTCTAACTCACCCTATAGAGATAGCACCCCATCATACCCTGTTCCCCTTATCCTGTTTAATTTTTCTCCATAGCACTTATCACCCCCTGACATTATCTATTATTGGCTAATTTCTTCAAGGTATGAGCTATGTTTTGTTCACTTCTGTCCCAGAAGCTTAGAACAGTGCACAGCACTCAATAAATACTCAATAACTATTTGTTGGAGGAAGGAAAGAA
>NW_027880885.1:0-246 GCF_054177405.1 Leptonychotes weddellii | reverse complement strand
TTGTGGTTGAACAGGAACCCTCGCCAAGGAGAGACCCGGACACCTGCGTTACGCTGTGAGTGTGAGTGGCTCGCACACTTTCAGACTGGTGCTCGGACACACACCTGCCCTTCTGTTTCCTTGGCGTTGTTCGGACAATCTTCATCCCTCCCGACAGGCCCCGTGAGGCCAGCCTCCTCTCCCCCGTAGACGGGTTGATTGGGGGGAGGGTGTCCGTGGGAACCGGGGCCTGGCCAGCACCCCCGC
>NW_027880884.1:0-246 GCF_054177405.1 Leptonychotes weddellii | reverse complement strand
TATGCAAAATTTTCTATTAATGCAAACCAGCTGCATGAATAAGAAATGCAGTTCTCAGTATTTGAGCCTTGTGGAATACTAATGGGTTTTTCTATTCCAAGTTTCCATTCTGAAAAGAAGGCCCTTTAATTCATTATTCTCTCGGAGTCCCTGGCACTCCTAAGAACTACCTTTCTAAAATAATGGCTCTGGAGCACAAATTATGTATCTGTTAGGAGATATGTGCTGTGGCTCTGAATAGCCATT
>NW_027880883.1:0-246 GCF_054177405.1 Leptonychotes weddellii | reverse complement strand
GCACGGCCAGCCCACGTGGGGTCGGTGAGACCCCCTCTGCAGCTTGTGGTGCCCGGCCCTGCAGGAGGCCCTGGTGGGGATTAGCTGCTCTGGTTCGCACAGTCGTCCAGGGAGTCGGACTCTGGACCCTAAGGGGGAGGGACATGGACTTTCCCAGAGGCACTCCAAGTGGCAGAGCCCATGTCCGCCCCGAGTCTGCTGGCCCCACGCGGTCTGGTGGATGCAACACACTGCCTGTGCGGAGGG
>NW_027880882.1:0-246 GCF_054177405.1 Leptonychotes weddellii | reverse complement strand
TGGGGCTGTGCACATAGTCAGGAACTAATTGATTCCACGGTATCCATTTCTTCCGCGTGGAATCAAAATGAAAGTCATACAAGGTTGGAAGGTGACCTGCGGTAAACAGTGGCCTGATTTCACTTCAGTCCTAGACCTGGAACTTCAGAATCAGCTCTGGCACATGCTAGAGTTGAGCTCATGCTCCCTGTTCCCTGGATGGCAACTTAACTGAGTATCCCAATGAACGTTCCCGTCCACTGGGCG
>NW_027880881.1:0-246 GCF_054177405.1 Leptonychotes weddellii | reverse complement strand
GGGAGCCCGTGCTTCCGGACCTCCAGCTTCACAAGGGCTTCTCATTTGTTTCCTCCCCCTTTTGGTGGGACAGGATGGGTTGAATAGGCTGGAGTTGTGTATCTCCCTTCCCCAGCTCAGTCGGTCTTTGATGATAGCCCAGGAGGTTACGCTCTGGTTAACTGGTTTCCCCAGAGGGCAGACTTGGTGAAGAACAGAGCGCTCTGGTCTATTTCAGGATGGTTTCTTTTCCAGTTTCCCTGCTGG
>NW_027880880.1:0-246 GCF_054177405.1 Leptonychotes weddellii | reverse complement strand
GCATATAACACCCAGTACTCCATTCAATACGTGCCCTCTTTATTTATTTATTTATTTATTATTATTATATTATGTTAATCACCATACATCATTAGTTTTTTGATGTAGTGTTCCATGATTCATTATTTGTGTATAACACCCAGTTCTCCATGCAGAATGTGCCCTCCTTAATACCCATCACTAGGCCAACCCATCCTTCCACCCCACTACCCTCTAGAACCCTTAGTTTGTTTTTCAGAGTTCATC
>NW_027880879.1:0-246 GCF_054177405.1 Leptonychotes weddellii | reverse complement strand
TTTTTTTTCCTAAAAGTGAAAATGATTCATATTCATCATAAACATTAAAAAAAAACAGGTGAAAAAAGCAAGTAAATTAAAAAATTGAACAAATTATTCCTCTCAAAGAAATCATATCTAATATTTGGTAGCTAGTATTCTAAACATTTCCTTATTAATAAAAATTATTTTCCTTTTTTTTAAATTCAAGGATAGTTAATATAGAGTATTATATAGTTTCAGGTGTACAATATAATAATTCAGCCA
>NW_027880878.1:0-246 GCF_054177405.1 Leptonychotes weddellii | reverse complement strand
TCACAAAAGTAGAGTAATATGAAAATTTGTATGGAACCACAGAAGATCCCAAATAGCCAAAGCAATCTTGAGAAAAAATAAAGGTATCACAATTCCAGATTTTAAGATATACTAGAAAGCAGCTAACCAAAACAACATGGTACTGGCACAAAAATAGATACATAGATCAATGGAACAGGATAGAGAGCCCAGAAATAAACTCATATTTAAATGGTCAGTTCATCTATGACAAAAGAGGGAAGAATA
>NW_027880877.1:0-246 GCF_054177405.1 Leptonychotes weddellii | reverse complement strand
TAGACATCTTGACTCTTTCCATAGTTTAGCTATTGTGGACATTGCTGCATGTACCCCTTCAGATCCCTACATTTGTATCTTTGAGGTAAACACCCAGTAGTGCAATTTCTGGGTCACAGGGTAGCTCTATTTTCAACTTTTTGAGGAACCTCCATACTGTTTTCCAGAGTGGCTGCACCAGCTTGCATTCCCACCAACAGTGTAGGAGGGTTCCCCTTTCTCCGCATCCCTGCCAACATCTGTCAT
>NW_027880876.1:0-246 GCF_054177405.1 Leptonychotes weddellii | reverse complement strand
GTCACTCCGCACCCCCCACCCCCAGACCTAAAGGGACCCCTTGACCCCTCTCTGCCTCTCTGGGTCTTTCCGTTCCGGAATTTGATGTGAATAAAGCCCTATCACCTGGTGTCTTTCACGTTGCCAAGGGCATCCGTGTTGAGGCGTGTTTCGGTCTTTACCCCTTCTTATGGCTGAGTAGTATTCCATCGTGTGGCTCCATCGTCGTCCGTTTCCGCGGTCATTGGTGGCCAGCGTCTGGGTGGC
>NW_027880875.1:0-1686 GCF_054177405.1 Leptonychotes weddellii | reverse complement strand
TATTTCAACTAGTCTGTTTTCTTCCTTCACCTAGATATTCTAAGATTTGTACATCCAAACAATTTTTGACCTTTAATGTAGTGAATATATTTCAACCATTTTAATAATATTTATTTGGAAGTGGGGTCTAACGTAGATACATCCAGCTGAAACAGCCCAAATATTGTATGTTATCATCGTCCTCAAACTTGTTCTTTTTTTATGCTTTAATTTAAAGAATCACTTCTCCTTGCATTTAATGGGACTTTAGCTTTTTTTTTTTTTTAAGATTTTATTTATTTATTTGACAGGAAAGAAAGAGAGAGCACAAGCAGGGGGAGCTGCAGGCAGAGGGAGAAGCAGGTTGCCCACTGAGCCGGGGGCCCTCCTTGGAGATCAATCCCAGGACCCTGGGGTCATGACCTGAGCCCAAGACAGATGCATAACCCACTGAGCCACCGAGGCACCCCTAGCTTTTTTTTTTTTTAAATTAGTGACCTGTATAATTGCTAAGGGGAGGCACAGAGACATAATGCCCTATAGGAAAAGAGCCATACATTTGGAGTGAAATGAGTTTGCCTTTTAACTGTGAAACTTTTAGCCACATTAACTTATATAATATACTTAAATTTTAAAAACTCAACTTCCATAGATAAGATATAACAGAGTTTACACATAAAAAATGCAATTATGACTTCTGTATAAATCACTACTGTAATAAGCACATAGGGTTTACACATGAAAGCATTTTTAATTATAAAAGGCTAAAAGTACATAAAATAATATTTTAATAGACTAGGCTGTGGGAAATATATTTATATGTCTACATTTTGTGCATTAAAAATAAAAGTGGATAAAATTGGGCATTAAATGTGAAATGATAAAATAGTTAAGACTCTATAAATTAGTTCATATTGAATTCACTGATAGACAATAAGCATATTAACTAAATTCCATTGTTTTAGGAGTACTAACCACCTTGCCAAGAGCTTTATTTTTAATTTGCAGTTAAAATAATGCAACTTTGCAGAATTTCATTTGAAATGTGAAGCAAGATACAATCAACAGGGAAATGCATGTGCAAATTAATGGTTTTTTTCATGAGGGATTTAATCTTCATGTTCATTTAACAGTAGGTGATTATTGTGTGTCTAAAATTTTACTGTGATAAAATATTGGTCCTAGGTGTACAGAATAAAGAATTCATACTGTTTAAAATATTATGATTTACTTTTACATTGACACTCTTCCATATTATATTCTCTGAATTTTGTGTGAGAAAGTGAAAATTCACTTCAGGCTTAAAAAATCCATGTGGCATTAAATACAATTTCAATACTTTCCAATATGTCTTCTAGGTAAATTTGATCTAAAAGGAAACAAATATTTAGAGAATCAAAGAAATATGTTGAGTTGATGCACAGACACTGCATCAAAATTAATTCCATATAGTCACTGTACACTGAAAATATATAGAGAAAAAGACGAATAAAATGAGATATGTGTAAACATCCCAGGTTAACTTGCAGTAGGTGTCGATTCTAATAATGTCTCTAAATAACTTCCTCTGCCTGTACCACTTGCTTTCGGTCTACAAAAATTAAAGACAATTCCATGATTAATTTAAAGGATGGTAGCATATGGGGCGCCTGGGTGGCTCAGTTGGTTAAGCGACTGCCTTCGGCTCAGGTCATGATCCTGGAGTCC
>NW_027880874.1:0-246 GCF_054177405.1 Leptonychotes weddellii | reverse complement strand
TTTTGCTGAGTAGGCCCGTGAGGTCTTTCCATCCGTGGTCTCAACCAGTCCTGCCAGCTCCCTGGTGGGCAGCCCCCAGCATGGCTCCTGGCACACGCTAACCATTTCTCCACTGAACAGATGACAACACGGAGGGATGAAGAGGTCAGATGACTAGTCTGAGAGCAGGAATTCAAAGCCAGCCTTGTACCTAGAACCTGAGATCTTTTTTTTTTTTTAAGATTTTATTTATTTATTTGAGACAGA
>NW_027880873.1:0-246 GCF_054177405.1 Leptonychotes weddellii | reverse complement strand
TGGGAAGTGCCTGGAGCGTGGCCCCTCTGGAAGGCCCAGGCTCCAGATCTTCATCATTCAGTCAGCGGAATTACCGGGATTCTAACCTCTGGGACAGTGTTAGAATCCCTGCAGTGTACAAAGCCTCTCCCAGCTGGGATCTTGCAGTGACTTGCCGGGTCGCAGGCAGGACAGGAATTAGCGTCCCCCATCTGAGGAAACCGAGGCTGGTGGAAAAGCACCCAGCACCATCTCCTACAGGTGTCC
>NW_027880872.1:0-246 GCF_054177405.1 Leptonychotes weddellii | reverse complement strand
TGAAGAGAGTTTTCAGATGCCCGGTGAATTGAAGAAAGCATTGATCGTGAGCACAGTTCCAGGATCTATGTACTGCCTCTCAGTACTTCCAAGTCCAGTGAATAAGGTATCAATCACAGAAAATAAAAAGACACCAGACTATTTAGGACTCAGACCTTCAGGCATGAAGGTGTATTCACTCCACAGGTAGAGAATTCTGGCCTGCTGTGCTTCTGGGAGAGATGAGAAGACACAGAATTGGAAATG
>NW_027880871.1:0-246 GCF_054177405.1 Leptonychotes weddellii | reverse complement strand
TTTATGCCAGAGAAAAAATTCACCAATATGGAACATCTCTCAAGAGTCCAAATCTTATTAAACATGCAGCAATTTTTAGTGGGGAGAAAACCCACCAGTGTAATGAGTGTGGGAAAGCTTTCAGACACAGCTCAAAGCTTATCAGGCATCAGAGAATCCACACTGGAGAGAGGCCCTATGAATGTAATGAATGTGGGAAAGGCTTTGGGGGGAACTCAGATCTTATTAGACACCAGAGAATTCACA
>NW_027880870.1:0-246 GCF_054177405.1 Leptonychotes weddellii | reverse complement strand
TGTGTGTTCGTAAGTATTTGGGGGAAGGGATGAGCCTAGGTTGCAGACATGACAACTCTTTACTTGTTCAAATGTCAGTGATTAATTTCTAAAAAACTAAAGACTTTCTATTTCATAACCACAGTATGACTATCACAATCAGGAAGTTAATATTGATATAACCCTGTTGTCTAATCCACAGACTTTATTCATTGCGGCAGTTATCCCATAATGCTCCTTATCTGATACAAGATCCAACCTAATGTC
>NW_027880869.1:0-246 GCF_054177405.1 Leptonychotes weddellii | reverse complement strand
TAAGCTATGCATACATAAAAAATTTTACTGTTACTCCAGAGAATTGTATTCAGATACAACCAGTATGGGTTGCTTTTCAATTGTTTTTGAGATTTTTTTTTCACTGGGAGACTGTCAAAATGGACTTTTTCTCCATTGTACCAAGGTTTCTCATAAACACTGCTCTCAAAGCCTGTTTCACATCTTTGTTCCTCAGGCTCTAGATAAATGGATTCAACATGGCATTCACAAAGATACAAACCACGG
>NW_027880868.1:0-246 GCF_054177405.1 Leptonychotes weddellii | reverse complement strand
GAGCAAGGGGCCCCGGCGGCAAAGGCGCCCTGACGGGGGGGCTGCGCCAAGTCGATCAAGCGGACTCCAGGGAACACACGCTCTTTGGTAATAACTCGGGCATTGGCGGCGCCGTGTTTCTTGGCCTAGTCTTGCCATGGTTTCCTTAATTTTTCCACTTTGCCTCTTGACATATTGACATACCCTAACTTTCTCCCCCCGCCCCGCCCCGCCTCTCCGGAGTGGGGTGTTAAATATTATTTTAAG
>NW_027880867.1:0-246 GCF_054177405.1 Leptonychotes weddellii | reverse complement strand
TGTCCCCAGGCCTCAGCCGACTGGGTCATGGCAAGTCCCCACAACCCTAGCCTTAAGAGTGACATCTGGCTTGTGCCACCGGCTCTTGCCAAGGTCTCCAGGCTCGGTTTTCTCACTCAGACGTCTGCCTGCTCATTGAGCAACTCGCTGACCTTGTCACTTCCAGCCCTGTGTGTCCTCCTGTTCCCAACACCCTCACGCCAACCTCTGTATTTGTTTTCTATCCCCGCCCTGACGAGTGACCAC
>NW_027880866.1:0-246 GCF_054177405.1 Leptonychotes weddellii | reverse complement strand
GGGACTCCAGGATCATGACCTGTGCCGAAGGCAGTCGCTTAACCAACTGAGCCACCCAGGCGCCCCTGATCACTGAAATCTTTAATAAAGACTCAATAGCGGGCGCCTGGGTGGCTCAGTTGGTTAAGCGACTGCCTTCGGCACAGGTCATGATCCTGGAGTCCCTGGATTGAGTCCCGCATCGGGCTCCCTGCTCGGCGGGGAGCCTGCTTCTCCCTCTGACCCTCCCCCCTCTATGTGCTCTCT
>NW_027880865.1:0-246 GCF_054177405.1 Leptonychotes weddellii | reverse complement strand
TTGTGGTTGAACAGGAACCCTCGCCAAGGAGAGACCCGGACACCTGTGTTACGCTGTGAGTGTGAGTGGCTCGCACACTTTCAGACTGGTGCTCGGACACACACCTGCCCTTCTGTTTCCTTGGCGTTGTTCGGACAATCTTCATCCCTCCCGACAGGCCCCGTGAGGCCAGCCTCCTCTCCCCCGTAGACGGGTTGATTGGGGGGAGGGTGTCCGTGGGAACCGGGGCCTGGCCAGCACCCCCGC
>NW_027880864.1:0-1686 GCF_054177405.1 Leptonychotes weddellii | reverse complement strand
TGGGTTAGCCTGGTGATGGGTATTAAAGAGGGCATGTTCGGCATGGAGCACTGGGTGTTGTGCACAAACAATGAATCATGGAACACTACATCAAAAACTAATGATGTAATGTATGGTGATTAACATAACAATAAAAAATTAAAAAAAAAAATAAAAACATCCCACAAATTTCCCTTCCCATTTACATGATACAATGGGGCCATGGTATGCACCCCATGTTCAAAATCTGAAAAGCAGATCTGGTGCCTTGCCCCAGACCTCCGTACCTGTGGGGCCATAAGAGTCAGCCTCCAATGTGCAAAAAAGTGGTAACATTTACTAAGAGCACAGATGGAAATGAAGTAACATACCTGAACACACTGTATAAAGCATTATAAAAATAGAATCATTGGTATTAAAGAAAACAAATTAGCCTTTTCTTATAACGCAAGGTTATCCCTTAAAAAGATCAGTTATTGTATTCGGAACCCACACCTGTTTTTTCTCCTGATGTCATAATTGTCACGACTGCCACTACACCTTAGCAAAGCAATCAGGTGGGGCCGGGGAGGCCTTCGGGGGAGGGTTGCATCCCTGCCCATGCGCCCAGCAGCTCCAGCTCCTGAGTTTAGTAAGACCTCAGGGCTGCTTCTGATAGTTCTCCTCCCTCTTCTCCAGCAATCAGGCCATCACCCCTTTTATTTACCACCATTGCAAGCATGCCTCCCTGGACTGGCCAGTCTCCTTCCTTCTAAACCCTCTGGGCTCGGAAATCAAATATGAACCTGTTAGAACTGTGTGTAAAATAAGATCTACGGTCTCTGGAGGAGAGTCTGGGGGTTCTCCCTTGGAGTAAGGACAAGAGCTCTGTGTGGCTTTAACACTGATTTGGTGGCCCAAAGGCTCTTTGGCTTCTTTCTGGGATCTTCACAACACACTAGAAGGTGTGCCTTCTAAACAGTAGGATTCGGGAGAAGAAAGGAGTTTTTACACAATGTCTGGTATATGCTTACCATTCACTGTGTCTACGTAAGACATACGCACATGCATAGACGTGTCCCTGCATGTGTAATATTCAACAGTAATGAAACCGCAAATATATCTGAAAGGCAGAAGAAATCCCCACTTAACAATGATAATAATGGTCACTCGACTGATTCACACTGTACATATGTTCTTTCACATGATGCTCCCAGCAGACTAATGAGATAGGCAAAATCATCCCGCAGTTTCTGATAAAGAAATCTAAGGTTCGGAGAGCTAATTTGCCCGAGGACATACAGCTAATAACAGGAAAACGAGGAATCCCAGGCCGTCTGACCCTATAGCTACTCCAGATGGGAATGAAAATATATTCAGGGATTATTGGGAATTCAAGTCACATTATCAGTTTTTCCAAATGAAGAGCAGTAAACTCTAAAATCCACCCATCAAAACTGAGACTTATCATGATTCATATATAAATTACCAACTATCAAAAAATTCTCGGGGGGCGGAGCAAGATGGCAGAGGAGTAGGAGACCTGGATTTCGTCTCCTCTCAGGAATTCAGCTGGATAGGGATCAAACCATTCTGAACACCTACAAACTCAACAGGAGATCGAAGAAAAGAATAGCAACAACTCTCTGAACAGAAAAGCGACCACTTTCTGGAAGGTAGGACGTGCGGAGAAGTGAATCCGAGGCGATATTCGGGAGGATAGACGGC
>NW_027880863.1:0-246 GCF_054177405.1 Leptonychotes weddellii | reverse complement strand
GGCCTAGGCCTCTGTGTGTTGACAACTTGTAATTGTGCTTCACTAGGTAGAAACAGGAAGGAGCATCCAAGCTATGGTGGCCAGAAGTTAAAGAGCCAAAATGGAAAACCCAAGACAAAGCCCTTCAGAAATAACCAGGTTTGCCTCTTTATTACCATCAAGCAAAAAACTTTGAAAATCCTGTCCTTTATAACACTGAGTTATCCACCTGCAATGCCTCTGTAAGCACATTTCTAGCCCTGATGG
>NW_027880862.1:0-246 GCF_054177405.1 Leptonychotes weddellii | reverse complement strand
AGCATAATACAATTCAGAAATACAAAATCATTCTCAGATACCCTTATGAAAAGTTGGGTACATACCTAGCAGTGTTATTGTGGGTAATTATAAAGAAATGTTTAAAGTTTAATTTTTAATTTACCTTTATCTTCAATTTTTACTTATAATTTCAAATTTTTAAATTTAACTTTTAAGTTACCTTTAACTTTACATTTACCTCTAAATAATTGTAAATGGCTCATTCTTTTCTTTTTTTTTTTTTTT
>NW_027880861.1:0-246 GCF_054177405.1 Leptonychotes weddellii | reverse complement strand
TTCTTTGGCTAATGAGTTATTTAGCAGTACATTGTTTAGATTTCAAATATTTGGGAGTTTTTCAGTTATCTTTCTGTTACTGAAGTCTGTGAACACTGAATCCTTTTAAAAATATATTTAGACTTGTTTTAGAATGTGATTTATCTTGGAAATTTTCCATGTTCACTGAAAAAAAATGTGTATTCTGTTTGCTGGGTGGTGTCCTATATATGTCAATTAGATCAAGTTGGTTGATCTTTCAAGTCT
>NW_027880860.1:0-246 GCF_054177405.1 Leptonychotes weddellii | reverse complement strand
TTCTAGAAGCCACCTCTCTGGTATGAAAGACACCTGAGAAGGAAGCCAATGTGAAAGAAAACAAGAGAGAGACATGTAGACAGGCAGATGCTTCCTACGTTATTGTATAAGCACCTTGAATCACCTATGTATGAATCTAAACATCCACAGACTTACAGCTTGATGATCTAAGAAATTATATTTTGGGTGTGGTCTGTTTATTTTGGGTATTTGACCCTTGTTTTCCCCCTTGTGGTTGACAGTCTT
>NW_027880859.1:0-246 GCF_054177405.1 Leptonychotes weddellii | reverse complement strand
TTTGCCTCATCTTGCTGCTCTGGAATGTTTAAATATTTAGAAACTGAAAGATGCACGGCATGAGGAGTATAAATCCTTTCCCACCAGCATTTCCCGTCTCGGCTTCCCCGGTGACTCCCTGGCCTCTGCCTTTGTGGGTGGCCAGGACCTGCCCCCCCCCTGCTCCAGCACACAGCACGTTAAAGCAGCCCTCGCTTGGCCCACATACCCCGTAGTGTCTACGCCTTTCCTTCCACCCCCACCCCC
>NW_027880858.1:0-246 GCF_054177405.1 Leptonychotes weddellii | reverse complement strand
TTTTCATTTCCAACAAATTCCTAGTTGATGCTGATGCAGCCGGTCCTGGCGCTACACTAGATTGAGAAACACTGCTCTGTTTTCCAAGATTAGGTACTTCAGGAACAGATACAGATGGGAGAACTTGTCACCTGGTCTATTCTAAAGACAAGATCGACTCCTCCGCTATTAAAATCAGCTGGCTGAAAGCTAAAAGGTCGAGTTCATTTCCCCCCTCCTCTTCATTAGAGCATCTATGACTCTCCT
>NW_027880857.1:0-246 GCF_054177405.1 Leptonychotes weddellii | reverse complement strand
GGAACTATGACCAACAATGGCAACCTAGGTGCTTTGCCTTTTAAAATACTGTGCAGATGAATTTAAGAATACCTGAAGAGGGTTCCCCTTTCTTTGCATCCCCACCAACACCTGTTGTTTCCTGACTTGTTAATTTTAGCCATTCTGACTGGTGTGAGGTGATATCTCATTGAGGTTTTGATTTGGATTTCCCTGATGCTGAGCGATGTTGAGCACTTTTTCATGTGTCTGTTGGCCATTTGGATG
>NW_027880856.1:0-246 GCF_054177405.1 Leptonychotes weddellii | reverse complement strand
GCACGGCCAGCCCACGTGGGGTCGGTGAGACCCCCTCTGCAGCTTGCGGTGCCCGGCCCTGCAGGAGGCCCTGGTGGGGATTAGCTGCTCTGGTTCGCACAGTCGTCCAGGGAGTCGGACTCTGGACCCTAAGGGGGAGGGACATGGACTTTCCCAGAGGCACTCCAAGTGGCAGAGCCCATGTCCGCCCCGAGTCTGCTGGCCCCACGCGGTCTGGTGGATGCAACACACTGCCTGTGCGGAGGG
>NW_027880855.1:0-246 GCF_054177405.1 Leptonychotes weddellii | reverse complement strand
TGTTTTTCTTGCTTAGATAATATTTGTTATTTATTTTTGGGGGGGGGTTTTGTTTATTTTTTTATTATGTTCAGTTAGCCACTGTATAGTACATCATTAGTTTTTGATGTGGTGTTCATTGATTCATTAGTTGCATATAACACCCAGTGCTCATCACAATACGTGCCCTCCTTAATACCCATAACCCGGTGACCCCATCACCCCTCCCTCCTCCCTTCTGAAACCCTCAGTTTGTTTCCCGGGTTC
>NW_027880854.1:0-1686 GCF_054177405.1 Leptonychotes weddellii | reverse complement strand
TGGATCTCATTGATAGCATTTTTAAGTTCTGCCAATTCAGCTTTCATTTCTTCCTTTAGGGACTCTATGTTGCCATTAATTGATTTCTCCATTCTAGCCATTGTCTTCACAATTGCTAGCCCGAATTCCATCTCTCACCTCTTGGTTATATCTGCATCCATTTGTAAATCTGCAGCATAAGTCATAATCTCTGAGTCTTTTCTATTTTGGGGGCTCCTCCTCCTAGTCATTCTGTTGATAGGTGTTTGAGGGAATGTATAGCGTCCAAATTATTGACCAGAACCGAAGGAATGTGCATCTGTTTTCTTGCGACCTTAGGGTTGCTGGCCTCTTGTTTTCCCAGCCTGTCTTCTGGGGGAGGGTTCTGCTGCAGTGTTACTCAAGCAACCCTGGTTGGGTGAAGTTGCCCTGCCCCCTGTGGCAAGGGTGGGCTCAGTGGGAATCAATTTTTGGGGCTTTTGTTCTCTGGCGGCTTTCCCTAGCAGCTTTCCGCGTCTCTTCCGAGAGTCAGAGCAGAAGAGACCATTTCCAACCCTCTGCCTCAGAGCAGAGAGATCGCAGTCTGTTCTTCAGTGAGCTCTGCAGGCCACACCGTCCCCGTTTCTGTCCATGCTGCTATAAACTGCAGCAGCCTGGGTTGTGCACCCCTCTGCAGTGCTCCCAGTCCAGCCTCCAAGTCGGAGCACGTCTCTGCCCTTTGTGCTTCTAAAACCGTCAGACGCTCCCAGTTCGCACGTGTGGCCCCACCACTCTGGGTTTCCACTCCCGGGGCTGCCCTAAAGTCCTTTCCCTGCTGCTACTGGTCTGCGAGTTGGTGCCCCGTCCCCAGCGTGCTAGGCTGTCGCTCACCGGTGGTGTAGGATCCCCACGGCCAGGCACCCTTCCGCTGCTGTTTATCCTCTGATATCTGCCCGTGGAATCACGGTTCCCCGCTTCTCACCTTGAAACCAACTGCCTGCGATTGGCTGTTCGTAGAGATCCAGATCTTCTTACATCTCAGGCGGGTTTCGTGGGTGCTCAGAGTGGTCTGGTAGATATCCAGTTCAATTCCGGGGACCAGCTGAAATAGGGTCCCCTACTCCTCCACCATCTTTCCTGTCACAGCTGCTCAGTTTGCCCTAGGAAACACCTGGATGCTCTTCTGACGCTGCACTGAGAACGTGTGCCCCTCCTTGCGCAGGTGAGCCTGGGACGGTCCTGGATGCAGGTAGCCGCCATGTTTGGCGCCTCAACTTCCAGCCTGTGTCTTTTGATTGGGGCATTTAGCCCATTTACATTCAGGGTAAGTATTGAAAGATAGGAATTTAGTGCCATTGTATTGCCTGTAAGGTGACTGTTACTGTATATTGTCTGTGTTCCTTTCTGCTCTATGTTACTTTTAGGCTCTCTCTTTGCTTAGAGGACCCCTTTCAATATTTCTTGCAGGGCTGGTTTCCTGTTTGCAAATTCCTTTAGTTTTTGTTTTTTCTGGAAGTTTTTTCTCTCTCCTTCTATTTTCAGTGACAGCCTAGCTGGATATAGTATTCTTGGCTGCATATTTTTCTCACTTAGTGCTATGAATATATCCTGCCAGTCCTTTCTGGCCTGCCAGGTCTCTGTGGATAGGTCTGTTGCCAATCTAATGTTTCTGCCATTGTAGGTTACAGATCTCTTCTCCCGAGCTGCTTTCAGGATTTTCTCTTTGTC
>NW_027880853.1:0-246 GCF_054177405.1 Leptonychotes weddellii | reverse complement strand
TGGGGCTGTGCACATAGTCAGGAACTAATTGATTCCACGGTATCCACTTCTTCCGCGTGGAATCAAAATGAAAGTCATACAAGGTTGGAAGGTGACCTGCGGTAAACAGTGGCCTGATTTCACTTCAGTCCTAGACCTGGAACTTCAGAATCAGCTCTGGCACATGCTAGAGTTGAGCTCATGCTCCCTGTTCCCTGGATGGCAACTTAACTGAGTATCCCAATGAACGTTCCCGTCCACTGGGCG
>NW_027880852.1:0-246 GCF_054177405.1 Leptonychotes weddellii | reverse complement strand
TTCATCTAGAACTAATGATGTAATGTATGGGGATTAACATAAGAATAAAAAAAAAAAGTAGAAAAATCCCATCCTTTGAAACTTATTTCTTTTTTATTTATGATTCATTATTTGCTTCCTTTTCTACTTTTCCATGTTAGAAATGGGTTTTATTTTAAAAATAAAAAATATGATTGATTAAAAGAGAGCAGGAAAAAAGCCTAGAATTTTACCATTCTGAACTATCCCTTAACCTTTTTGTTATCT
>NW_027880851.1:0-246 GCF_054177405.1 Leptonychotes weddellii | reverse complement strand
TTAAGTAATAAGATCTAGTTGTTTGCCTCATAACTATCATGATTTTAAAGTAATAAGGTGCCTAAGAGACATTTCAAGATATCTCAAACATCATGATACAGAAATATCTGTGATTTCCATTGGTGACAAGTCATAGGCATTGCTGATACTGCTATAGCTTATTGCCTATCATCATAATTGAATAAAATGCTATCTTTCAATTAGAGATTAGGGAAAATAAAGATTTTTTTACCATAAAATTCAAAG
>NW_027880850.1:0-246 GCF_054177405.1 Leptonychotes weddellii | reverse complement strand
TGCTATTCCTTTCTTCGATCTCCTGTTGAGTTTGTAGGTGTTCAGAATGGTTTGATCCCTATCCAGCTGAATTCCTGAGAGGAGACGAAATCCAGGTCTCCTACTCCTCCGCCATCTTGCTCCGCCCCTAAAGTTGATGCTTTTGTGTCAAGGAGTTTAGCAATAAGCCAGCCAACAAGCAGGTAGCAAGTCAAATATACTCACTACAATGCCACTCTGGGATTTGAATCTCCAACAAATCAAGTC
>NW_027880849.1:0-246 GCF_054177405.1 Leptonychotes weddellii | reverse complement strand
TATGTGTGTACATACATATATCTGTGAGTGTGTGTGTACATATATATGTGTGTGTATGTGTGTACATACATATATATGTGTGTGTATGTGTGTACATACATATATATGTGAGTGTGTATGTGTGTACATATATGTGTGTACATACATATGAGTGTGTATGTGTGTACATACATATGTGTACATATATGTGTGTATGTGTACACATATGTGTGTATGTGTGTACACATATATGTGAGTGTGTATGTG
>NW_027880848.1:0-246 GCF_054177405.1 Leptonychotes weddellii | reverse complement strand
GTCAGCTGGCCAGTTTTTGTTAAAAAAACAAAACAACTATCTTGAGATTTGAATAGGATTGTTTTGAATTTGTAGGTTATTTTGAGGAGAACTGATATCTTTGCAATATTCTAGGAACACGGTATCTCACATCATGTATTCATTTCTTCTTAATGTCCTTCAGAAGAGTTTTAATATTTTCATCTCGTCTTACCCATTCTTTGCTATAAGTTTATTCCTAGGTACTTTATGCCTTTTATTGACATT
>NW_027880847.1:0-246 GCF_054177405.1 Leptonychotes weddellii | reverse complement strand
TATCTATATTCTTTTTTAAAAGATTTTATTATTTATTTATTTATTTGAGAGAGCGAGTGCATGCACACATGAGCAGGGGGAGGGGCAGAGGGAGAGAGAGAGAGAGAGAATCAAGCAGACTCCCTGCTGAGGGTGGAGCCTGACCTCACCACCCTGAGATCATGACCGGAGCAGGAATCAAGAGTTGGACGCTTAACCAACTGAGCCACGCAGGCTCCTGACCTATCTCTATTCTTAATAGTGCCT
>NW_027880846.1:0-246 GCF_054177405.1 Leptonychotes weddellii | reverse complement strand
GTGAGAGACTTGACTGTGGTTTGTGCAGGAAGGCAGGCTTAGGACTGGCTAGTTTGGATAATTGCAGAGGGCTCTGGAATGTAGGGGCTGTCACCAGCTGTCTGGCAATTAGGGCAGGGGGTAGTGGCCCAGAGGGTGAGAGCCTGATTGAGAAGGGAGTCGAAGGTATGAGCTCCGGATTGGTTGGTCTGCAGGTAAACGACACACTTGCAAGGTGAGCACTTTACTTACTGTGTCAGGGAATTG
>NW_027880845.1:0-246 GCF_054177405.1 Leptonychotes weddellii | reverse complement strand
TGGGGTTCTTTACCGGCAACAAAGGACTCCTGCTTGCACTATTCCCGTTTACTCTCCTCAGCAATCCTCTAGGATGTGGGCATCATTATCCCATGTTGTGTAGATGGGGAAAGTGAGGCCCAGGGCCACACAGCCAGGGAGTGGCTGTACCTGGGCTTGAGAAGAGGTGGTGTGACCGGAAACCCCTTGCCCTTCCTGATGCACCACCTTACTCCTTGTCATATGCTGCCTGCCCTTCTCTGCACC
>NW_027880844.1:0-246 GCF_054177405.1 Leptonychotes weddellii | reverse complement strand
TACAGCTACTCTAGAAAACAGTCTGGCAGTCTCTTACAAAACTAAATATACTCTTATCATATGGTCCAGAAATTGTGCTCCTTGGTATTTATCCTAGAAAGCTGAAACTAATGCCCACTCAAAAACCTGCACATGAATATTTAGTAGCTTTATTCATAATTGCCAAAACCTGGAAACAACTAAGATGTCCTTCATTATGCTGGATAAATAAACTGTGGTACAACCAAGTGGAATATTATTCAGCAC
>NW_027880843.1:0-1686 GCF_054177405.1 Leptonychotes weddellii | reverse complement strand
AAAGAACAGTAGAACAGATCAACAAAACTAGGAGCTGGTTCTTTGAAAGAATTAATAAGACTGATAAACCCCTGGCCAGACTTATCAAAAAGAAAAGAGAAAGGACCCACATAAATAAAATCATGAATGAAAGAGGAGAGATCACAACCAACACCAAAGAAATACAAACAATTATAAGCACATATTATGAGCAACTCTATGCCAGCAAATTAGATAATCTGGAAGAAATGGATGCATTCCTAGAGGTGTATAACTACCAAAACTGAGCCAGGAAGAAATAGAAAACCTGAACAGACACATAACCACTAAGGAAATTGAAGCAGTAATCAAAAATCTCCCAACAAACAACAGCCCAGGGCCAGATGACTTCCCAGGGGAATTGTACTGAACATTTCAAGAAGAATTAATACCTATTCTTCTGAAACTGTTCCAAAAAAATAGAAGCGGAAGGAAAACTTCCAAACTCATTTTATGAGGCCAGCATTACCTTGATTCCAAAACCAAAGACCCCATCAAAAAGAATTACAGACTAATATCCTTGATGAACATGGATGCAAAAATTCTCACCAAAATACTAGCCAATAGGATCCAACAGTACATTAAAAGGATTATTCACCATGACCAAGTGGGATTTATCCCTGGGCTGCAAGTTTGGATCAACATCTCTGCAAATCAATCATGTGATACAATATAATGTATTGTATCAATAAAAGAAAGAACAAGAACCATATGATCCTTTGTCAAAAGCATTTGATAAAGTACAGCATCCTTTCTTGATTAAAACTCTTCAGAGTGTAGGGATAGAGGGTACATACCATAATATCATAAAAGCCATCTATGAAAAACCCACAGCAAATATCATTCTCAATGGGGAAAAACGGAGAGCTTTCCCCCTAAGGTCAGGAACATGGCAGGGACGTCCACTATCACCACTGTTATTCCACATAATACTAGAGGTCCTAGCCACAGGAATCAGACAACAAAAAGAAATAAAAGGCATCCAGATGGGCAAAGAAGAAGTCAAACTCTCACTCTTTGCAGATGATAGGATACTTTATGTGGAAAACCCAAAAGACTCCACCCCAAAACTGCTAGAACTCATACAGGAATTCAGGAAAGTTGCAGGATATAAAAAGCAATGCACAGAAATCAGTGGCATTCCTATATACCACCACCAAGACAGAAGAAAGAGAAATTAAGGAGTTAATCCCATTTACAATTGCACCCAAAATGATAAGATACCTAGGTATAAATCTAACCAAAGAGGTAAAGAATCTGTCCTCAGAAAACTATAAAATACTCATGAAAGAAATTGAGGAAGACACAAAGAAATGGAAAAACGTTCCATGCTCATGGATTGGAAGAACAAATATTGTGAAGATGTCCATGCTACCTAGAGCAATCTACACATTTAATGCAATCCTGATCAAAATACCATCAACTTTTTTCAAAGAAATGGAACAAATAATCCTAAAATTTGTATGGAACCAGGAAAGACCTCGAATAGCTGGAGGAATGTTGAAAAAGAAAAGCAAAGCTGGTGGCATCACAATTACAGACTTCAAGCTCTATTACAAAGCTATAATCATCAAGACAGTGTGGTACTGGCACAAAAACAGACACATAGATCAATGGAACAGAATAGAGAGCCCAGAAATGGACCCTCAACTCTACGGTCAACTAATC
>NW_027880842.1:0-246 GCF_054177405.1 Leptonychotes weddellii | reverse complement strand
TTATTTATTTGACAGAGAGAGACATAGTGACAGCAGGAACAGAAGCAGGGGGAGTGGGAGAGGGAGAAGCAGGCTTCCCGGCGAGCAGGGAGCCAGATGCGGGGCTCGATCCCAGGACCCTGGGACCATGACCTGAGCCGAAGGCAGACGCTTAATGACTGAGCCACCCAGGCGCCCTGCCCTCTCTTTTTTTTTTTTTTAATTTTTTTATTGTTATGTTAATCCCCATACATCATTAGATTTAGA
>NW_027880841.1:0-246 GCF_054177405.1 Leptonychotes weddellii | reverse complement strand
GATGTAATGTATGGGAATTAACATAAGAATAAAAAAATAAATATATAAAAAAAAATGTATTCAGCCAATGAAAACAGTGGCAAAAGCAGAGCAAAAACTTGATCACCCTATCCTTACTTTTCCCTGGGAGGTGAGAGCTCCATCGTTGCCCAAGCTGTCTTCCCCAAACCCAGCTCTCTCATACAAAGCCATTACTTTCGTGTTTTCTGGTGCCCTGTGTGAATTCCCAGTTGTGGGAATTCAGAG
>NW_027880840.1:0-246 GCF_054177405.1 Leptonychotes weddellii | reverse complement strand
TAAATGCTCTATTTTACCAAATGGGGTCTCATCTGTTTGTTTTAAGTTCTTTGATTGATGCTAAAATGTGATAGGCCTTTAGATTCTCAGTTAGGTACATCAACATCTTATATATTGAGAATATTAGGTGGGTTAATTTAAGAGGAAGATTTGAGTAGGGGAAGAGACAGACAGACTGCGGGAGGATTTGGGATAGCTAATGTTGGGAGCAGAAGAGAGGGACATGGAAGACAAACAATTCCACTT
>NW_027880839.1:0-246 GCF_054177405.1 Leptonychotes weddellii | reverse complement strand
ATGTCAGTATTTTTTTGTTTTTAAAGATTTTATTTATTTATTTGAGAGAGAGAGAGAGCATGAGTGGGGGTGGGGAAGGCAGAGGCAGAGGGAGAAGCAGACACCCTGCTCAGCAGGGAGCCCCACACGGGGCTTGAACCCAGGACCCTGGGATCATGACCTGAGCCAAAGGCAGGTGTTTAACCGACTGCGCCACCCAAGTGCCCCTGTTTGTCTGTTTTTTTTAATGTAAGTTTTCTCCAGTTT
>NW_027880838.1:0-246 GCF_054177405.1 Leptonychotes weddellii | reverse complement strand
CATCAAACTCACAAATTTAGAGCTCTTCAATTATGATATTCTTCCTCTTTGACAATTTGTTCATTTGTCTATCATTAATTGTTGAACTTCTATACAACTGACCATGATTTTCAAAGATTTCTCCAATCTCAAACCAATGTTGAGTTCTTGTTCTAAAGCTCTGATTGGTGAAGGTTGTGTTAGATTGAAATTGTCTGTGGCCTGGTGATACACAAATTTATGTGGCATTTCTTTTTTTTTTTTTTT
>NW_027880837.1:0-246 GCF_054177405.1 Leptonychotes weddellii | reverse complement strand
ATGACCTGAGCCGAAGGCAGTCGCCCAACCAACTGAGCCACCCAGGTGCCCTAAAGAGGGGATATTTAAAGCCATTAAGTTGCATGAGGTTGTTGAGAGTGATAGAAAACAGCAGAGGAGAATTGAAATAGAAAACTGATGGATACCTCTCATGGCAGGAAGAGAAAGAAGAGGAGATAGAGGAGGAAAATATAAGGGGGTGCCATACATAGAAGCAGTGGGAGAACAAGGATAGTATAGTGTCTT
>NW_027880836.1:0-246 GCF_054177405.1 Leptonychotes weddellii | reverse complement strand
GGGGAGTGGGAGAGGAAGAAGCAGGCTTCCCACCGAGCAGGGAGCCCGATGCGGGGCTCGATCCCAGGACCCTGGGATCATGACCTGAGCCGAAGGCAGACGCTTAACGACTGAGCCACCCAGGCGCCCCTTTTTATTTTTACTCTTAACTGAAGTCTCGTTGACAACACAACAGCATGTTAAAGGTTACAAAGGGAAAGACTGGCTTCTCACGTCCCCTCCGGAGGCCGTGCGTGCTGGCAGGGC
>NW_027880835.1:0-246 GCF_054177405.1 Leptonychotes weddellii | reverse complement strand
TTTTCTCAGATTTGCTTTCCACCTCTGACATGCAACTGTCTTACCAATTAGGCTACAGTATTGCTACTTCTTGCACACTAGGTTCAGTCAGAATAATGTCATCAGTGGAATGGGCCAAAGCGATATCTTGTGGAAGGAAGAGTTGATCAAGATCCCCCCAAACTAAATTACGAGGTAGGGCTGGAGAGTTGCTGTACCCCGAGAGGGGACCGTGAAGGTGTATTGCTGGCCTTTGCCAGCTGAAAG
>NW_027880834.1:0-246 GCF_054177405.1 Leptonychotes weddellii | reverse complement strand
TACCTAGCAAAACCCTGGGACATCCACACCAAACTCCTCATTACCCATGAACAGAGGTGGGAAGGATGCATTGGTTGTGCTCAAAGCCTTTGGTGTCAGTTAAGAACTGCACCTGACTACAAGTAACAAAGAACTAAATCACAGTAGCTAGAGTAAGATGGAGGTTAAATTTTCCTCTCATGTAAAGAGAATTCTAGCCTGGGGTGAAGACAGCAGCTCCATAGCCATCAGTGACCCAGGCTCCTC
>NW_027880833.1:0-246 GCF_054177405.1 Leptonychotes weddellii | reverse complement strand
ATTGTCCCAATACCATTTTTTTTAAAAATCAATCCCCAATTTTGATACTTCACCTTTATCATGAACCAAATTCCCATATATACACAGGTCTATTTCTGACATTTGTTAAGTTTTATTAATCTCTTTATCTGTTCCATCCATGATGTAGTTTAATGATTTTATTTTGATACGTTTTGTGATCCCATCAGGCAAGTCCCTTCTGTTCAGTTTCAAACCTGTCTTTACCGTTCTTTTTTTTTTTTTTTT
>NW_027880832.1:0-1686 GCF_054177405.1 Leptonychotes weddellii | reverse complement strand
TAGTTCATTTTTGCCCTTGCTTCCCTTGCCTTTGGCGATGTTTCTAGGAAGAAGTTGCTTCGGCTGAGGTCAAAGAGGTTGCTGCCTGTGTTCTCCTTTAGGATTTTGATGGACTCCTGTCTCACATTGAGGTCTTTCAACCATCTTGAGTCTATTTTTGTGTGTGGTGTAAGGAAATGGTCCAGTTTCATTCTTCTGCATGTGGTTGTCCAATTTTCCCAACACCATTTGTTGAAGAGACTGTCTTTGTTGCATTGGACATTCTTTCCTGCTTTGTCGAAGATTAGTTGACCATAGAGTTGAGGGTCCATTTCCGGTGTTTCTATTCTGTTCCATTGATCTATGTGTCTGTTTTTGTGCCAGTACCATACTGTCTTGATGATGACAGCTTTGTAATAGAGGTTGAAGTCCGGGATTGTGATGCCACTGGCTTTGTTTTTCTTTTTCAACATTCCTCTGGCTATTTGGTCTTTATTAGTTCCATTTCTTTGAAAAAAGTTGATGATATTTTGAGAAGGTTTGCTTTAAATGTGTAGATTGCTCTAGGTAGCATAGACATTTTCACAATATTTGTTCTTCAAATCCATGAAGATTTTCCATTTCTTTGTGTCTTCCTCAATTTCTTTCATGAGTATTCTGTAGTTTTCTGAGTACCGATTCTTTGCCTCTTTGGTTAGATTTATTCCTAGGTATTTTATGGTTTTGGATATAATTGTAAATGGGATTGACTCCTTAATTTCTCTTTCTTCTGTCTTGTTGGTGTATAGAAATGCAACTGATTTCTGTGAATTGATTTTATATCCTGCCAATTTACTGAATTCCTGTATGAGTTCTAGCAGCTTTGGGGTGGAGTCTTTTGGGTTTTCCACATAAAGTATCGTATCTTCTACAAAATGTGAGAGTTTCACTTCTTCTTTGCTGATTTGGATGCCTTTTATTTCCTTTTGTTGTCTGACTGTTGAAACTAGGACTTCTAGTACTATGTTGAATAACAGTGGTGATAGTGGACATCCTTGCCATGTTCCTGACCTTAGAGGACAAGCTCTCAGTTTTTCTCCATTGAGTATGATATTCGCTGTGGGTTTTTCATAGATGACTTTTATGATATTGAGGTATGTACCCTCTATCCCTACACTGTGAAGAGTTTTGATCAAGAAAGGATGCTGTACTTTGTCAAATGCTTTTTCTGCATCTATTGAGAAGATCATATAGTTCTTGTTCTTTCTTTTATTAATGTATGGTATCACATTGATTGATTTGTGGATGTTGAACCAACCTTGTAGTGGAGGAATAAATCCCATGTGATCATAGTGAATAATCCTTTTAATGTACTGTTGGATCTTATTGGCTAGTATTTTGGTGAAAATTTTTGCATCCATGTTCATCAGGGATATGGGTCTGTAGTTCTTTTTGATGGGGTCTTTGGTTTTGGGATCAAGGTAATGCTGGCTTCATAAAACGAGTTTGGAAGTTTTCCTTCCATTTCTATTCTTTGAAACAGCTTCAGAAGAATAGGTATTAATTCTTCTTTAAATGTTTGCTAGAATTTCCCTGGGAAGCCATCTAGCCCTGGGCTCTTATTTGTTGGGAGATTTTTGACTACTGCTTCAATTTCCTTAGTGGTTATGGGTTTGTTCAGGTTTTCTATTTCTTCCTGGTTCAGTTTTGGTAGTTTATACATCTCTA
>NW_027880831.1:0-246 GCF_054177405.1 Leptonychotes weddellii | reverse complement strand
TATAAATATTTTCTCCTATTTTGTGGGTTATCTTATTTTCTTGATGATGTCCTTTGAACACAGAGATTTTTAATTTTGATTAAGTCGACTGAAGAACTACATAGAATATGCCTCAAAATTTTCTTCCTGAAAAAGAATGAAGTTGGCGGGCAGTAAGTCGCCAGCACTCCCAGGCCACACTGGCACCCCCTGCTGGGACTCTGGAGAATCACCGGAAGCCGCACAGCGGAGAGCCGCGCTCGCAGT
>NW_027880830.1:0-246 GCF_054177405.1 Leptonychotes weddellii | reverse complement strand
TAATCGATGTGAGAGTTCTTGCTTAGATGGAAAAAAGTGCCAAGAACCACAGAGATGACATCTCAGTGGCAAATCAGTGTCAGGAAATGTTCAGGGAAAGAAGGAATTCAGAAGAGTCGAAGTGAAATTCATGGAAAGCCTTGGAAGGCTGCAGAAAGGTGGCAGAGAGCTACCTTGGTCTGGGCATTTTGGGAAGAGACACAGATGAGGGGAGGCTGGGCTGGGGTTCTCTGCTCTGCTTTCAGC
>NW_027880829.1:0-246 GCF_054177405.1 Leptonychotes weddellii | reverse complement strand
TCTCTGTGGATAGGTCTGACGTTATTCTGATGTTCCTCCCTCTGTACGTAAGGAATCTCTTCCCCCTAACTGCCCTTAAGATGGTTTCCTTGGTTCTAAGATGTGCAAGTTTTATTATTACATGCTGGGGTGTTGACCTGTTTTCCTTGATCTTGGGAGGGGTCCTCTCTGCCTCTAGGACATGAATGCTTGTTTCATTCCCCAGATTAGGGACGTTTCAGCTATGATTTACTCAAATATATCTTC
>NW_027880828.1:0-246 GCF_054177405.1 Leptonychotes weddellii | reverse complement strand
TTGAAGGAAACCAGGGGAGCTGACTGGAATCTCCACAGAAGGAGAGCAAGAAATACTCAATTCCTGTAAGCCATTGAGATTTTGGAGTTGTCACCAGAGCAAGAGCCAGGAGATTTGGTACCAAACACTGGAATTTCACTATTAAAAACAAAATACAAAAGCGAGTGCTGGGCTGCAGGCTGTATTCGGAGGCATTTTGAAAAAAAAAAAAAGGCAACCATTATTGTGCAGTGCAGTTTAACTCTT
>NW_027880827.1:0-246 GCF_054177405.1 Leptonychotes weddellii | reverse complement strand
GGACCCTAGAAGGTGAAGGGTAGGGAGGGTCCAGGGCTCAGGCAACTGGCATGGACCTCCGAGGAAAAAGCACCCCACCAGGAAGACGCGCGTCCGTGTCCCACCGGGGACGTGAGTTCTTTCCTCCCTCCGTGAGACCATCTTGCCAACATCACTATTCTACCTTGACTTGAAGTGTACAGAAATGATTCAAGAGGAGCAGAGGAGCGAAACACTCGACTACAGTTCAGATATACGTTTAATATT
>NW_027880826.1:0-246 GCF_054177405.1 Leptonychotes weddellii | reverse complement strand
TACATAAAAATTTTAAAATTCTGAAGTAAAATATACCATAGATAAAGTTCAAAGAAAATGTAGCAAATATGATAAAGATACCACTCTTCTTAATTAAAAAAAAAACTCATACAAATTGATAACAATGTTATTATTCCAATAGATAATTAGGTGAAGAATATGGACAAATCATTCAAGCACACAAATGGAAAAAAAAAAATTAGTTTTGAAATAATCAAACACATAGGTTAATTAATTAATTAATTA
>NW_027880825.1:0-246 GCF_054177405.1 Leptonychotes weddellii | reverse complement strand
CTGTCCTTGAAACCCTAGTTCTCCGTCATGTGCTGGGAGTGGACGGAGTGTGGAGTGGGGTGTGGAAGGCCGGCCCGAGGCGTCCTCAGCCTGGTGGACGTTTTACAGACCAGCCCCGGTCTTCTGCGGACTGCCGGGGAAAATACTGATGCTGCCCCATCTTTCATGGACATCCGGCTGTACCAGTCCACCTTCCCGCGTCTCACCTCTCGTTCTGCCCAATTTCTCCTTTCTAAAGTGTCCTCT
>NW_027880824.1:0-246 GCF_054177405.1 Leptonychotes weddellii | reverse complement strand
GCATCCCACCACACATTGGGGGATCTCCAAAGTGGCTTGGTCACACATGACAGCCCCTAAGCCTGGTCCCTCAGTCTTGTCTTCAGCAAGGACATCAGCTGGATGCCCAGAAGGCAGACCCAGCCCATGCTTCCCTGAGTGGGTACCTGTCAGCACCAGGACCAGCATAGCTTCCTGGTAGAAGAGGCCAGTGCAGGACTGGATGGGATTTATGTCACCTCCGCGTGGGGACTGTGAGCTTCCTTG
>NW_027880823.1:0-246 GCF_054177405.1 Leptonychotes weddellii | reverse complement strand
TAACAAAAAAAATGAGTACATTTGGGGCATTTAGAAAATCTTATGTTACAGAGCATATGTCTTGTCCCTTTTAGCACCATAAGGATTATAGTCTCTTCATTTGACTAAAATTCTAGAAATTGATGTCTTTCACATTCTAAAATCAAGAAGGAAACATCAGGGGCAGTAGGACATATACCAAAGTTGTCAGGAAACAGCACTGTTACTTAATCAAAAGATTAATGGGAAGTAAAACTGGACCACGTT
>NW_027880822.1:0-1686 GCF_054177405.1 Leptonychotes weddellii | reverse complement strand
CAAAACTGATTCCCACTGAGCCCATCTCCTGCCACGGTGGGGGGGGGGGGGCGCAGGGTAACTCCACCCCAACAGGGTTGCCTGAGTAACAGCATGGCAGGCCCCTCCCGCAGAAGACAGGCTGGGAAAACAAGAGGCCAGCAACCCTAAGGTCCCAAGAAAACAGGTGCATCTTGTTTGGGTTCTGGTCAATAATTTGGACTCTGTACATTCCCTCAAACACACATTAACAGAATGACTAGGAGGATGAACCCCCAAAATAGAAAAGACTCAGAGATTATAACTTATGCTGCAGATTTACAAATGGATGCAGATATAACCAAGATGTCGGAGATGGAATTCAGGCTAGCAATTGTGAAGACAATGGCTAGAATGGAGAAATCAATTATGGCAACATAGAGTCTCTAAGGGCAGAAATGAAAGGTGAATTGGCAGGACTTAAAAATGCTATCAATGAGATCCAATCCAATCTAGATAATCTAACAACTAGGGTAAGTGAGGCAGAAGAATGATTAAGCGACCTGGAAGACAATATAATAGATAAAAAGGGAAAAGAGGAGGCCAGGGAAAAACAACTCAGAATTCATGAAAATAGATCAGAGAAATAAGTGACACCATGAAGCTTTCCAATGTCAGAAATAAGTCAAGCAGAGAGGACAAGAAGATGTATTTGAGCAAATCGTAGCCAAGAACTTCCCTAATCTGGGGAATGAAACAAACATTCATGTCCTAGACGCAGAGAGGACCCCTCCCAAGATCAAGGAAAACAGGCCAACACCCTGGCATGTAATAGTAAAACTTGCAAATCTTAGAACCAAGGAAACCATCTTAAGGGCAGTTAGGGGGAAGAGATTCCTTATGTACAGAGGGAGGAACATCAGAATAACGTCAGACCTATCCACAGAGACCTGGCAAGCCAGAAAGGCCTGGCAAGACATATTCAGAGTACTAAATGAGAAGAACATGCAGCCAAGAATACTTTATCCAGCAAGGCTGTCATTTAGAATGGTTCTATAAAAGGAGAAAGACCCCAAGAGTGATATACAACAGAAATTTATAGGTACAATCTGTAAAAACAATGTCTTCACAGGCAACATGATGACAATTAATTCATATCTTTCAATAATCACTCTCAACGTGAATGGCCTAAATGCTCCCATAAAATGGCACAGGGTTGCTATTGGATAAAAAGACAGGACCCATCTATATGCTGCCTATAAGAGACTCATTTTGAACCTAAAGATACATCCAGACTGCAAGTGAACGGATGGAGATCCATCTTCCATGCCAGCGGACCTCAAAAGAAAGCTGGGGTAGCAATTCTTATATCAGACAAATTAGATTTTAAACTAAAGTCTGTAAAGCCTGACACAGAAGGACACTATATCATTCTTAAAGGGTCTATCCAATAAGAAGATCTAACAATTGTAAATATCTATGCTCCCAACATGGGAGCAGCCATCTACATAAGCCAACTGTTAACCAAATAAAGAGTCATATTGATAACAGTGCGTTTAATTGCAGGAGACCTCAATACTCCACTCTCAGCAATGGACAGATCATCTAAGCAGAAAATCAACAAGTAAACAAGAGCTTTGAATGATGCACTGGACCAGATGGACCTCATAGATATTTACAGAACATCCCACCCTAAAACAACAGAATACTCATTCTTCTTGAGCACAC
>NW_027880821.1:0-246 GCF_054177405.1 Leptonychotes weddellii | reverse complement strand
CTGAGATCAGAAGAATTGCTTAGACAAACCTATCAGAAATCACTCATTCTTAGAAATGTGACCTAAATAAAGATCTTATTTTAAGACACCAGGTTTGGGATTTGTTTGTTTTTTTTTTTTTTTTTTCCAGCAATAGTTGTTTCTTTTGAAGCAATAGGCTAAGTATTTCTAACTTTTTATATCAAACTTTCTATATCATTTGAATTTGGTGTATTTCATCTAAGCAGCATATATATATATGTGTGT
>NW_027880820.1:0-246 GCF_054177405.1 Leptonychotes weddellii | reverse complement strand
GACTCCGCACATACCTGTATAGCGATGCTCGTAGCAGTATTGTTCATCCTAACCAAAAGGTGGAAACAACCCAATTGTGCATCAGCAGATGAATGGACAAACCAAATCGGCATATACAGAAAATGCAATGTCATTCAGTCATAGGAAAGGAATTAAGTTCTGCTATGTGCTACAGTAGGGGTGGACCTTGAAAATATTATGTTAAGTGAAATCAGCCAGATGCAAAAGGACAAATACTGTGTCACT
>NW_027880819.1:0-246 GCF_054177405.1 Leptonychotes weddellii | reverse complement strand
GGATGCTTGGGAATCGATGACTGTGTTAGGTCCCAGCAAGGACCCTAAGTGGACAGTGCCAGGCCCCTGATCTATCACAGGGACTCCTCATCACTGTTCACTGCTCTCTTCTCTGCCCACCCACTAGGACCCTAGGATCTGTTCTCGGGGTGGGGGGCACAACCAAATGTCCTGACCACCTCCCCTGGGACTGTTCACCCAGACCCAGCTCTGAAGGTTACTCTGTATTCCCAACCTCAGCCATCT
>NW_027880818.1:0-246 GCF_054177405.1 Leptonychotes weddellii | reverse complement strand
TCTTGAAAACTAAAATTGTATCACTTCCTTGCTTTACAAACTTGCGGGCTTTCTGCTCTGTCTTAAATGTGAAGTACAGTGGTTTGCATATGAGTATAACGAATGAAGAACCTGATAATTTGATCTGAGGTTAAAGTTTACTGTTGAATAATCTATGCAAAAAGCACTTGTAAAACTACATAAGGGGAAAAAAAGTGTTGAAAGGGGATATTATAGTGGTTTAAGAGAAGACTTATTTAAAAAATT
>NW_027880817.1:0-246 GCF_054177405.1 Leptonychotes weddellii | reverse complement strand
ATTGTTTGCAATATAATACCCAGCGCTCCATGCAGTTCGTGCCCTCCTTAATATCCATCACTGGGCTAACACATCCCCTCACCCTCCTCCCCTCTAAAACCCTCAGTTTTCTTCCCAGAGTCCATAGTCTCTCATGGTTCGTCTCCCCCTCTGATTCCTCCCCTTCGTTTTTCCCTTCCTTCTCCTAATGTCCTCCATGGTATTCCTTATGTTCCACAAGCCATATGATAATTGCCTTTCTCTGCT
>NW_027880816.1:0-246 GCF_054177405.1 Leptonychotes weddellii | reverse complement strand
CCGGGATGAACATCACCCAACTAACAGAGATTGCCAATAAGGTCTACATGAACAGGGATTTCACAGCCGAAAGGGAAGTCGACAAAAAGATGAAAAAGAAAGTCAGCCTCCTTGCCGCTGCCCTGAAAGAAAAGGACAACACAAAGATGGGGAGGCCCCAACCACTGAAAGAGGGGAAGCCCAAAACCCCCTTGGCAAGCGATCAATGTGCCTACTGTAAAGAGAAAAGGCACTGGAAAAACGAAT
>NW_027880815.1:0-246 GCF_054177405.1 Leptonychotes weddellii | reverse complement strand
CTTTGCAGTCACACAGAATGGGTTGGATTTCTGGCTCCAGCACTGCCCAGCTAGCTATGTTACTCTGAACAAGATGTTTCCTCATGTCTGCTACAATTGGTTCATCTGTAAAGTGGAGATAACCTGTAAAACCCTTTTCCTAGGATCATTAGGAGGTTCAAGCAAGATGGTACAAATAAAGCCTACTTTTTTTTTTTTTTATGGTTTTCTCCTGTGAATTTTTTTTTTTGGATTTCTTTTTTTTTT
>NW_027880814.1:0-246 GCF_054177405.1 Leptonychotes weddellii | reverse complement strand
TGGTGCTGCCGCCACCCCCGCCTTTGTTTTTACGCCCTGTTGATGCCGGAAAGATGGGAAGAGGCTTACCGAGATGAGAAAGCAAACTTCCCCCGACTTTTTTTTTTCCTTTTTGTCATTTTCTCCTAAAGGCTCACAGTTGCCGCTGCCGGTGGCCCTGTTAAAATCAGCATTCCTCGGAAGTTTGCCCACTTCAGCAACATCTGCTAAATGCCTAACTGTGTGCCAGACGCTTCTCCGGGCTCT
>NW_027880813.1:0-246 GCF_054177405.1 Leptonychotes weddellii | reverse complement strand
TTAGGTCTGGTTTGTTTAATAACTGTGTAGCCTTGGCCAAAGTATTGAACCTCTATGACTTCCGATTTCTTCCTCTGTAAAATGGTAATAATAGTAACTACCTGGAATTAATGCATTCTAAAGTGCTCATCAGCTTTGTGTCTGATTTACAGCATATGATCCATAATCATCATAATTCCTGAAGTATGCCACGTCTTGCCGTTTGTAACTTTGAAAGTCCTTTTGTTGAGTCACTAGATTGTACAT
>NW_027880812.1:0-1686 GCF_054177405.1 Leptonychotes weddellii | reverse complement strand
GTAGAACTCCCCAGGGAATCCATCAGGCCCTGGACTCTGGTTTTTTGGGGGGTTTTAGATCACTGCTTCAATCTCGTTACCGGTTATTGGCCTATTCAGGTTGTCAATTTCTTCCTGTTTCAGTGTTGGCAGCTTCTAGGTTTCTAGGAAGGCCTCCATTTCATCCAGATTGCTCAGTTTATTGGCATATAGTTGTTGATAATAATTTCTAATAATTGTTTCTATTTCCTTGGTGTTAGTCATGATCTCTCCCCTTTCATTCATAATTTTATTAATTTGGGTCCTTTCTCTTTTCTTTTGGATAAGTCTGGCCAGTGGTTTATCAATTTTACTAATTCTTTCAAAGAACCAGCTTCTAGTTTCATTGTTCTGATCTACTGTGTTTCTGGTTTCTAATTCATTGATTTCTGCTCTAATTTTAATTATTTATCTTCTAATATGTGGCTTAGACGTCGTTTGTCGCTTTTCCTGTAGTTCTTTAAGGTGTAAAGTTAGTTGGTGAATTTGGGATTTTTATATTTTTTTGAACGAGGCTTGGATGGCTATGTATTTCCCCCTTAGGACCGCCTTTGCAGTATCCCATTGGTTTTGGACCAATGTGATTTCGTTCTCATTGATTTCCATGAATTGTTTAAGTTCTTCTTTGATTTCTTGGTTGACCCAAACATTCTTGAGCAGAGTGGTCTTTAGCTTTCAAGTGTTTGAATTTCTGCCAAATTTTTTCTTGTGGTTGAGTTCCAGTTTTAGAGCATTGTGGTCTGAGAAAATGCAGGGAATAATCTCAATCTTTTGGTATCAGTTGAGACCTAATTTGTGACCCAGTATATCATCTATTCTGGAGAAAGTTCCATGTGCACTCGAGAAGAATGAGTGTTTTGTTGTTTTATGTTGGAATGTTCTGTAAATAACTATGAGGTTCACGTGGTCCAATGTATCATTCAAAGCTCTTGTTTCCTTGTTGATTTTCTGCTTAGATGATCTGTCCATTGCTGAGAGTGGAGTATTGAGGTCTCCTACAATTAACGTATTGTTATCAATATGACCCTTTTTTTTGGTTAACAGTTGGCTTATGTAGATGGCTGCTCCCATGTTGGGGGCATAGATATTTACAATTGGTAGATCTTCTTGTTGGATAGACCCTTTAAGAATGATATAGTGTCCTTCTGTATCTCTAACTACAGACTTTAGTTTAAAATCTGTCTGATATAAGAATTGCTACCCCAGCTTTCTTTTGA
The DNA here is from genome assembly GCF_054177405.1 of Leptonychotes weddellii. NCBI lineage: Eukaryota > Metazoa > Chordata > Mammalia > Carnivora > Phocidae > Leptonychotes > Leptonychotes weddellii. Next base: position 451 of record NW_027880812.1, on the reverse strand, counting down.
GGTCCGCTGGCATGGAACATAGATTTCCATCCCTTCACTTTCAGCCTGGATGTATCTTTAGGTTCAAAATGAGTCTCTTGTAGGCAGCATATGGATGGGTCCTGTCTTTTTATCCAATCTGCAACCCTGTGCCGTTTTATGGGAGCATTTAGGCCATTCACGTTGAGAGTGATTATTGAAAGATATGAATTAATTGTCATCATGTTGCCTGTGAAGACGTTGTTTTTATAGATTGTCCCTGTAAATTCCTGTTGTAGATCACTCTTGGGGTCTTTCTCCTTTTATAGAACCCCCCTTAATATTTCTTGCAGGGCCGCCTTAGTGGTCACACATTCTTTCAACTTCTGCCTGTCGTGGAAGCTCTGCATCTCTCCATCCATTCTAAATGAAAGCCTTGCCAGATAAAGTATTCATGGCTGCATGTTCTTCTCATTTAGTACCCTGAATATGT
>NW_027880811.1:0-246 GCF_054177405.1 Leptonychotes weddellii | reverse complement strand
GAACCTGGGAAAAAGCTCACAGGCACGTCTCTGCACACCCCACAGGGGCAGCGGGATGACACGCCCTGACAACTGGGATGGGGGCTCCAGAGAGTGAGAGATGCCCCTGCAGAAGGCACAGCTGTCACCGTCCTTCATGCGCAGACACACCATAGCTTCTAAGCTCACAGGCACACTTCATTTCTTCTGGACCTCATCTCTTCAGTGTTTAATTATATTGGCAAGCTCAATTTAAATAATTTTCTT
>NW_027880810.1:0-246 GCF_054177405.1 Leptonychotes weddellii | reverse complement strand
GGGCTGGCAGAGCAATCCTGCGTTTTGGCTTGGGGAGTAGATGGCCCCTTCTAGGCCCACTGTCCCTGGATTCAGACCGGGTGCCAAAAGAACCCCCAGCTCTGAGATACTAGCAGGAACATCTCAGGCAGCCATCCTGGGCAGATGGTCTAGAGGCTCACAGGAGGCGGCTCCAGGGAGTCTGGGTCTGGAATATTCCGCCCACGTCAGTTACAGGTGGAGGAAGACAAGAGTACCCAGGCCCCT
>NW_027880809.1:0-246 GCF_054177405.1 Leptonychotes weddellii | reverse complement strand
CTATAACTGTAGGGTCTTCTTCTGTCTATATCTTGTATATAAAATTAAAAAAACTGAAAACGCATAGAAGATATTTAATGCTAGAGATGGGTTGGGGCCCTACAGACTTACAGAACTGTAGAATTTTATTGTTAGAAGAAATTGTCACGATTATCTAATTTGAACCCCATATTTATTTTATAGATAACTAAAAAGTCATAATAAATGATTAATTAACTTACAAATACTGGAGGGATAGTAGGCCTT
>NW_027880808.1:0-246 GCF_054177405.1 Leptonychotes weddellii | reverse complement strand
GGGAGCCCGTGCTTCCGGACCTCCAGCTTCACAAGGGCTTCTCATTGGTTTCCTCCCCCTTTTGGTGGGACAGGATGGGTTGAATAGGCTGGAGTTGTGTATCTCCCTTCCCCAGCTCAGTCGGTCTTTGATGATAGCCCAGGAGGTTACGCTCTGGTTAACTGGTTTCCCCAGAGGGCAGACTTGGTGAAGAACAGAGCGCTCTGGTCTATTTCAGGATGGTTTCTTTTCCAGTTTCCCTGCTGG
>NW_027880807.1:0-246 GCF_054177405.1 Leptonychotes weddellii | reverse complement strand
CTTGGGCCAGCATAAAAGATGTGACCTGCAAAGGTTACATCTATCTCCCAAGACAGCCCTCCACCCCAGGTGCTGGGGCTGGGAGTGCCACCGTGACATGTAAGCAGGAACCCCCTGCGCCCTCCTCCCACCCAAGTTCAGTGGAGCCCAGCTCAGGGTCATGTGAGTTTCCCATGTTGGGTCCCACACCACCCCCCCCCTTTGCTGACAGAGGCTTCAACCTCTGGGGTGGAGCCCCATGGCTCT
>NW_027880806.1:0-246 GCF_054177405.1 Leptonychotes weddellii | reverse complement strand
GTATTGCCCCCAGATACTTACTGATTACAAAGAGAAAGCTAGTGACGTTGCAGGGGACAGACCTGGGAAGCCACCTGTCAGCCAGGTGACAACTATGTTAGCATCGCTTCCACTGCACTCTGACCACAAAGGAACACCTTCGATCTCATCATGGGAAAGCACTAGATAAACCCAAGTGGACAGCCACTCTGTAAAGCACGGGATCAGAACGCTCAGGGGGCACCCAGTTCATGAAAGACAAGGAAG
>NW_027880805.1:0-246 GCF_054177405.1 Leptonychotes weddellii | reverse complement strand
CTGGTGGTGGCTGGCAGGCTGTGGTGTATTTCCAAACGAGGTCATGCTCTAAGGTTCTGGGCGTGAGTTTTGGCGGGGAGACACCATTCAACCTAATACATCCTTCCAACCTCAGCTCTTACTACGTCCTCACCGTGGGCTCGCTCGTTTGCTTTGGTGCCCTGGATGTGTAGGAATTCACTGGGCAGAAAAAGAGAGAATTCCATGCAGAGGAAAGTGTGCATCCGAAGGGCCACAGAAAAGGTG
>NW_027880804.1:0-246 GCF_054177405.1 Leptonychotes weddellii | reverse complement strand
GCCAGGCGTTCTTTCCTGATGTCTGTGAGCTTCAGAAAGTTTGACTCCCGCCCCGCGATTGCTTAGAAAATTCTGTGCCTATGTCCAGTTTCTCCCACCACTCCCCGCCACCCCAGGGAGAGAATCTACAGCTCTCATGAAATTCTCAGAGGAAGTTTTGATATGGCAAAGATTAACAAATCCTCCGCTGCTTCATGACGAGTTGCCAGAGTGGTCTTTTGAAAACATGCATGTAATCGTGCTATT
>NW_027880803.1:0-246 GCF_054177405.1 Leptonychotes weddellii | reverse complement strand
ACAGCAGTGCCACCACGGGGAGGGGCGCTCAGACACTTAAAGGACGCGTGTGGTGTGGAGTGATGACCCAGGGAGCCAGGGTAGCAGGCCTTGGTTGATGCCGAAGGAGGAGGAGTTCATCGAGCTGGGCAGGGAGACGGGACGGTGTTGGTTTCAGCAGACCCAACCCCTGGCACCCCCTTCTTCACCCACACGCAACACCACGCAGAGTAAATGCACTCAACAAATATTTTGGAGACCTGCTGT
>NW_027880802.1:0-246 GCF_054177405.1 Leptonychotes weddellii | reverse complement strand
TTAAAAGTTTTAAAAAGAAGAAAAGTGAAATTTAAGGCAAAAATAAAGTTAAAAAACAAAGAATGATCTATGTCATTAATCATCAGGAAAATGCAAATCAAAACCACAATGAGATATCATTTCACCTGTCAGAATGGCTAGTATCAAAGCCAAGAAACAACAAGTGTTGGCAAGGACCTGGGGAAAAGGGTACCCTCGTGCCCTACTGGTGGGAGTGCAAACTGGTGCAGCCACTGTGGAAAACAG
>NW_027880801.1:0-1686 GCF_054177405.1 Leptonychotes weddellii | reverse complement strand
AAGAACTAAAATCTAACCAAATCGAAATCAAAAAGGCTATTAATGAGGTGCAATCAAAAAGGGAGGCTCTAACTGCTAGGATAAATGAGGCAGAAGAGAGAATTAGTGATAGAGAAGACCAAATGATGGAAAATAAAGAAGCTGAGATAAAGAGAGATAAACAACTACTGGATCACGAGGGCAGAATTTGAGAGATAAGTGATACCATAAGATGAAAGAATATTAGAATAATTGGGATCCCAGAAGAAGAAGAAAGAGAGAGAGGGGTAGATGGTATATTGGAGCAAATTATAGCAGAGAACTTCCCTAATTTGGTGAAGGAAACAGGCATCAAAATCCAGGAGGCACAGAGAACCCTCACGAAAACAATAAAAATAGGTCAACACCGGAGGAGCAAGATGGTGGAGGAGTAGTAGACCTGGATTTTGTCTGGTCCCAGGAATTTGGCTGGATAGGGATAAAACCATTCTAAACACCTATGAACTCAACAGGAGATTGAAGAAAAGAATAGCAACAGCTCTCTGAACAGAAAAGTGATCACTTTCTGGAAGGTAGGACTTGCAGAGAAGTGAATCCGAGGTGATATTCGGAGGATAGATGGTGGGGGAGGGGGCCTCTCTTGGCCCCTTCTGTCAAGTGACACAGCAGCAGAGCACAAAATTGGAACTTTTAGAAGTCTGCTTCTCTGAGGGACATCGTTCCAGTGGCTAAGCGGGGGGTTGGAACCCTCAATGGGCCTGTCTGGTCTCAGGATGCTCGGGGTCACAGAAAGATCAGAGGTGCCAGAGTGCAGCAGAGCTCCGAGGTATCAGAACGAGAAGCCAGCTGCAGATATGGAGCCGAGGTGCGGGCTCTCAGCTTGGGGTTGCCATAAACCGTGATCCTCAGCACAGTCGGGCCACTGTTCCTCCAGCAGGGGCCCAACAGGCGGCAGATCTGGGGAGACTCCCCTTCCTCCCCAGGGAGGAGCAACGTGAAGCACACCACAGGGATCTGCTGGGTTTGGAGACTCCACACGGGGTCAGGTGCCAGAGATAGAAACGCTTGGTCACAGGCCGGGTGAGCACGGAGTGCAGTGGGAGACCAGGGAGATAGGAGTGATTGACTGCTTTTCCCTGGTGGCTCACTGAGGAGTGGGTCCCTGAGTTCTCGGCTCCTCCAGGGTGGAGACTAGGAGGCCCCCATTTCGCTCTCATCCTCCAAAGCTGTATGGAAAGCTTGCAGGGAACAAAAGTTCCCGAGAGCAAACCTGAGCAGATTACTTAGACCAGACCCAGCAAGGGCAGGGCAATTCCACCTCCAGCAAAGACACTTGGGAACCATGGCAACAGGCCCCTCCCCCAGAAGATCAGCAAACACAGCCAGCCAAGACCAAGTTTACTGATCAGTGAGAATGGCAGAACTCCAGCACTAGGGGAATACAGCACAGAGAATTCATGGCTTTCTCCCCATGATTCTTTAGTCTTTCAAAGGTAATTTTTTTTAATTTTTTTTTAATTTCACTTTTTCCCTTTTTCAACCAACATCTTATCAATCCCTTTTTTAAAAAATCTATTTTTCATTTTTAGATTCATATTCTATCCCTTCATAGTAGTTAACAGATGAACATGGATGCAAAAATTCTCACCAAAATACTAGCCAATAGAATCAACAGCACATTAAAAGGATTATTGACCACGACCAAGA
>NW_027880800.1:0-246 GCF_054177405.1 Leptonychotes weddellii | reverse complement strand
TCTCTACTGCAACCTTATTTCATTGCAGTCAATGCACAATGAAGTCTTTAGTAATAAAATCTTACCATTTCATGAAAATAATGTGTTGTATGGGATAAGTCTATTAGAAAATACAACATATGACAAAGAAAACACTTAGAAGGTTCTTCCCCTAGGACATAAATTGTCATTATAATTAATGTTTCTTATAATGGCAAACATTTAAATATAGCTTTAAAACCTACCTTTTATTAAGTACAGAATTTG
>NW_027880799.1:0-246 GCF_054177405.1 Leptonychotes weddellii | reverse complement strand
TCCGGGTGCAGACCCCGCCCGACTGGACACACAGATCAACACTGCTACCCGTTAGAACGGCGAGGTGATCAGTCGCACGGTTTGGGGTTTAAAAATGAACAAGTCAACCCCCATTCAATATTGACTAGAATCATGTATGTATTTATAAAATCAGTCCCCCTTTCAGCAGGAAACGGAGGATTCCAAACCAATAATGACACTATACACAGGTAAGTCCCTTCTGGTTCATCTTGGTCCTGAAATGAT
>NW_027880798.1:0-246 GCF_054177405.1 Leptonychotes weddellii | reverse complement strand
ATGCACAAACAATGAATCATGGAACACTACATCAAAAACTAATGATGTAATGTTTGGTGATTAAAATAACATAATAATAATAAAAAAAAACCAAACAGATGACTCATGGCAGCTGATCATGGACCACTGAGAACTGAACAAGGTGATGTCCCGTCCGTGAAGCTGTGCCCAACATTACCACCATCTTGGATACCTTAGCCACAGTTCGAGGAGGGTACTATACTGCTCTGGACTTAGCAAATGCCT